>NC_048300.1:117678547-117894079 GCF_013100865.1 Trachemys scripta elegans
GCAGTGCCGAGCGCCGGGGGCCGGCGGTGCCTGGGGCCGGCGGTGCCGAGCGCCGGTGAGGTCTGGGGCCGGCGGGGCCGAGCGCCGGGGGCCGGCAGGGCCAAGCGCCGGCAGTGCCGAGCGCCAGGGGCCGGCGGTGCCAGGGGCCAGGGGCGCCGAGCACCGGCGGTGCTGAGCGGGCCGGGGGCCGAGGGGTGCTGAGCACGCCGGGGCTGCTCGGTCGGAGACCCGGGGGCCAGGCCGGGGGCCGGGGGGTGCTGAGCGGGCCGGGGGCCCGGGGCTGGCACCCCAGGGCCCGAGCCGACCCAAGCTGGAGAGGCCGGGGGGGCCAGACTAGGCTGCGCCTCCTCCCCCCACACCCCCCTTACCTGCTTCAGGCTTCCCGCGAATCAAATGTTCGCGGGAAGCAGGGGAGGGGGCAGAGTTGGGGCGGGGACTTCGGGGAAGGGGCGGAGTTGGGGCGGGGGCATGGGCGGGGCTGGGCCGGGGGCCCGTGGAGTGTCCTCCTTTTGGAGGCTCAAAATATGGTAACCCTATCAGCCACCTACTCATTCACAGACCAGAAGGAGGGAAAGACCAAAGGCAGGCTGGAACATTGCAAAATTATTTATTCCTGCTTGTGGGTACAGGCCAAGATTTTCAGAAAATGTGTGTATAAATCCTAAATCCATATTTTAGGCAGCTAAAGAAATGCCCTGATTTTTCAAACGTGATGAGCAGCCAGCAGATCCCAAGGGTTTTAAAGATCTTGGCCCAAATAAATTAGGTGCAGGCAATGAACAGGAGTTTCACTAGGATTGTAGCACTTCCTGTGTAGATGTCACATGTGGGATTAGTGTGCCTGCTGTTTTGCAGGCCACACTTACTTTCCTCAACCCACCGTAATAAAATGTCTGACATCCTGGCTATGGGCATGCCCTGTTACTCTAGACATAAAATTGTTTTTGGAGTGGAGGGGAAAGATGATAGATTCATTTTTTGTCCCTAGTACGGGGCATAGGATGGATCAGAATATGGCTGACAGTAATTTTACAGATGTCATTTTATACATTATATGTACTAATATATAGTTAGGATACAGGATTAATGGGTACTATAAAATCATTTTAGTACGTCATATTACGTCCTTTTAATTTTCTAGATATTGCAAAACTGTTCTGGACTTTAACCTGAAAATAGACTAGGAGAAGATGTATTATTAACTGTAATTTCTATTTTGTTGATAATCAATATTTCTTAGTTGTGTATATATGAATGCGATGGATGTACTGAAGAGATGAGTGCTTTGCTTGGTGTGTTTATATATATAAAGAGAAAAGCAAGATATCCACTAACACATATAAAAGTTATTTTAAGATAGAGAACACATTTTTGAGTAATTACTGAATGATATTCTAAGTCTCTTTTATTCAGTGATCTCTGTTGTATTAAGCGTTAATACAAGGTAAATGGTTTAAAGTTAAAGTTTATTCTACAACCTGAAGATTTTGTAAAAGAAAAGTAATGTTAAATATTCAGCATTCAGATTCAGGTATAACTGCAAAGGATTGAAATAAAAATTACCAGGAATTTAGAAGGAAAATTACAATAAGCTTCTCAGTTCTCCATACTATAAGTGAGAAGAGTACTGTATTTTGAATTTTTATAAGATCATAAACATTTTTTCCAAAGGAAATAAACCCAATTTCAGGTAACAATCAACTGAACCCTCCCTCTCATTATTTGTTTAACCTGGTAGAATTATAAAGAACCTCTCTGTATTGGTAACACACAATATACCAGTTATGAGCAGTTAAAATTGTGAACTTGAGTCATTGGCTGACTTTTCTAAATCTCCACATGTGGTTATTTTCAGGACCTGACAGCAGAGTCCTTTTGTGCAGAGAGATCTCATTTATTTCACTGGAAGGTACTGCACAATTTGGCTTAGTCATTACGCCTATTTAATTATCTGCATTCCTCTGACAGAGGAATTTCCTATAGTAATTCCAGTTAATATGCCCTCACAAAAGCAATTGTAGTGTATTAGTGTTCCCCAAAACACTGCATCTCCTTATACTAGCACTGTAAATGATATGCTAGCCCAACTTTTCAAACCTGGTTGCTGAAAAACTGATTCCTAAACCCATATTCAAGGCCTTTAAATAGAATTTTTCATGATTTTCACAAGTGCTTAGAGCTCACAAATCAGAGAGAGCCGCAGGTGTTCAGCACCCTTAGAAGCCTCACTTTGGGCCCCAAGTTTGAAAAATATTGACCTGTCTGGTGATCATAAAATCTAGCTCTTCAATAATGCTTTTCCTCAGTGGATCTCCAAGCGCTTTACAAAGGAAGTCAATATCATTACCCCCATTTTACAGATAGGGAAATTGAGGCACAGAGAGGGAAATGACTTGGTTAATGTAGGTGTGGGGAGGGGGCTCCTTTTACACTTCTTCCAAATAAGAGAGTGAAAGGATTTCCTATTGTTTTACCTTTTCCCAAGTACCTACAGGAATATGAATGTTAACAGCTGAGAATATGAAACAGTTGTAAACACAGATGAACAGGTACCTTATTTATCCAGAAAGGATTACTCATTGTTTTCCCACATTACTACCTGAATGACAATTTGCGTATCCATGAAAGATAATTACTACTTTTGTGAATATTCACCCAGGGAGACAATTATATCTTGATCATAGCTTAACATTGTAATAATCTGACAAATCAGACATTTTTTAATATCAAGATACCACAGACAATCTTCTCTTAGTTTTATTATATAGCTGTTAGGGAACCTGGAGTGTTAGTTGTCTGCTGGAGAACCTGGAGGCCAGTCTTCAAAATCAGTTAGGGTGGCCAATTATCTCATTTGTGAAAACTGGACATGGAGCACCAGAACCTCCCTTGCTCCATCTCTTTCCCTTGAGGCTCCACCCCCTACTCCTCTTCCCCCTCCCCCCCACTCGCTGCTCTCTCCACCACCCTCCCTTGCCAGCTGAGCAGGGCTCTAGGGGTGGAGGGGTGAGTGGGGCAGGACATTGGAGAGAGAGAGAGCAGCACTCCGGGGTGGGGGGTGAATGGGGTAGGATGCGAGAGGGAGAGTTGTGCTCTGGGGGAGGGGGTACTGCTGGTATCTCAAATGCTCCATGGTTCCTCCAGCAACAGCTGCTGCTGCTTCCCCATCCCCCCACACACACACCGACCCAAGACAGAGGACAGTTACTGTAGGTAACCAGACTTTTAGTGTGTCAGTACTGCTAACTGGACACTGCCAAGTTCCCCTTCTGACCAGACTTTCGGGTAAAAAACCAGACACCTGGCAACCCTATAATCAGTCTGGAAACCACCCTTGTAGAAACACTGCTTTCTAACAGATAACTTATAAGGCTCAGTTTGGAGTTTGTCACTGAATTGAGGAAATATGCTGTAACTCACTGGACTGGTGGAAGAACCGGAACTGCCTTGAATTCTCAGATTGCACAGTTCTTCCTTGATACCAGAGATGAGAAAAGGGGTGTTCTGATTGCCAGGGTGCATAATTCCTTCATATTGTATACTGGATGATTATTCTAGTGGAATCTGAGAGGGGATCTGAGTCTGTCCATGCTACTGGAAATAAGACTAGAAAGGGTGAGTATACGGGGGGAGTTCTGCATAATGACAGATGGCAAAATCTGACCCAACAAATTATTTAATATAGTTTCTGTGTGTATAAAGTCACTGTCATATATGTACATAATTCTTAGTTCTTACTGCTGGGTTTGGCAACATGTATTGCCCTTTTTTTTTTTTTAAGCAACTAGATGTTGACTTCTGTTTTTTTAATCCCCCAACCTTGTAAATGCTCTTTATGGTTTTAAAGGAATCTTTATCAGCAAGGGATTTACCTTCATGCTATTCTGATACCTCTACTATAGAGACATCAGGGAAAAACCTTACCCCCCTCCAAGGGGTGTGGCCTCTCGTCGGGCAGCACTTACTTCCTGCGGCTCCCAGTCAGTGGCGCAGTAAGGCTAAGGCAGGCTCCCTGCCTACCCTGGCCCCATGCCACTCATGGAAGGGGCCAACGCGCCCCTGTAGCCTCTTGGCTGGAGGGGGCATGGCTGCACATGCTGCCCCTCTCTACAAGCACTGCCCTCACAGCTCCCATTGGCCACAGCTCCCTGATGCAAGCCAATGGGAGCTACGGGAACGGTGCTTGCAGGCAGGAGCAGCGTGCAGAGGGAGACTCCTGCCCTGCCCCCGGGGCCGCGCTGGCCGCTTCTCAGAATGGCGTGGGGCCTGGGCAGGGAGGGAGCCTGTCTTAGCAGACGCCCTGCTGCACCAATGGAGATTGTGATCAACTGGGAGACCCTCTAGGATTAAGCAGTTGATTGCGATCGACCGGTTGGCGACCACTGGCCTAAGGCATCCATCTCTTTCCATTTACTGTATAGGAGCCTAGATGCTAACGCAGGCTTTGTGAATCCCAGTATGTTCCTGTAATTTTCTAGGTGCCTAAGAGTTAGGCACCAAGATGCTGAGTATCAGAACACCTAACTTCTTTTGTGCATCCAGGCATTAATTCCCCACCCCTCTTCCAAGAAAGAAGGGCCTACAACAATGAACTCTATAGAACCTGAATACTACAGAACATTTGAATGTGTAAATATTCTCCAGTGCTTAGGCTATTATGTACATAAATACACATTTATTAATCATTAAAATTTAATTCGAACTGCACTTTTTAAGATGAACTGAACAATCCAGCTATTTCAATATCAGTGAAGCTAATCATTTAAAACTAGTCTGGACAATGCATTGAAGATCATACCATAGGAAACAATCTTACATTGGGAAGTACTCAGTTCCTTGCTGAAAGTTTCCTTTAAGATGCAAGATTCCAATTTCAGATGTTTCTTTTTTCTGTGCAGTAATAGATTTCTTCTGTTATCTTAAATTGGTAAGGTTACAAGTGACTTACCCAACCCTACTTTGTGCAAGGATGCAAGTATTATTTTGTACACATTTTTCTTCTTCTTCAAAAAGTGAAGACTTTAAAGGAAATAAAATTACATGAAATGACAGATGAATTATATGAAAAATGAATGGAACTGTTAATTAGTCAGATCCTTGCAAATATAGTTTAAAGAACAAGATTGATTTATGGGAGAGGATAACATTCTAATTCAAATTAATTGCAAGAGACACTTTGACCTGGCTGCTGTTTCTATGAATCATTTGTGAATTTCTACGAATTATGATGATAATGGGATAAAGTAAACTATAACTGATTTACACCAGCTAAGGGTCTGGCCTTACAACAGTATTCCTCACCCCAGCAGAGCAGAAACAACTCTGTTATGACTCTTGTATGAACACCAATATCATGGGCCAGATTCTGTCCAGATTTCTTCTCCATGCAATCCCAGTGAAGAAGATTAGGGCAGAATTTAGTCTTAAATTGCTAACTGCAACATATATTATTAATGTCAGCTAATGAAAAGTATGGCACAGCAGTGTTTCATCCAGGGCCGGTGCAAGGATGTTTCGCGCCCTAGGCGAAACTTCCACCTTGCGCCCTCCCCCCTCCCCGAGCCCTGCGACAGCTCCCCGCCCCCCCGCCCCGCCCTGAGGCCCCCCCCACCCGCAGCAGCTCCCCACCCCCCCCAGCCTGGGGAGCCATGTGGCAGCTCCTCACCCCAGCTCACCTCTGCTCTGCCCCCTCCCCGAGCCCTGCGACAGCTCCCCACCCATCCCCTCCGCCCTGAGGCGCCTCCCCCATGGCAGCTCCCCTCCCCCCCCGCCCAGGGAGACGTGTGGCAGCTCCCCAGCTCACCTCTGCTCCGCCCCCTCCCCAAGCACGCTGTCGCTGCTCCACTTCCCCACCTCCCAGGCTCGCGGTGCCAATCAGCTGTTTGGCGCCGCAAGCCTGGGAGGGAGAGAAGCAGAGCGGGGCGGTGTGCTCTGGGGAGGAGGCGGAGCAGAGGTGAGTTGGGGCGGGGAGCAGTTCCCCTGCATGCCGCCCCCCCTCCCTTACTTGCTGCAAGTGGCCCTCCCCGCGCCCCCCGCCCCAGCTCCCTCCGCCGAAATGCTGACGATGATCCGGCCGCCGCGGTCACCACCGAAGAAAATGCCGCCCACCAAATGCTAGTGCCCTAGGCAACCGCCTAGGTCGCCTAATGGGTTGCACTGGCCCTGGTTTCACCATCCATAATCCCTTATAAATAAGGCCATACCTTGTGTTGCATGGCTAAGCTTGTCATAAAGCTCATCAAAATATTTTTAACTGGAGAACTTGCTGTCTTAACTCTGAGGTGTCACACATATGAATGGAATAGTATCCATGTTGCCAGTTAGTTTTTGTATTCTTCAATGACAGTAGATTTATTCAATGATGTAGCAAAAATATTTGTGTGTGCCTATTCAGGTCTGGATTCCATCACCTTTACTCATTTACACGGAGCATTGCTTTACTCAAATCCAGATTCTGATACCCTATGTAGTTTGGGGAGGCGAGGGGTCCAGCGGTTTAGGGATAAAACCATCAGACACACCCAGCTCTACTTTAGCTTTCAAGCAAGTTTTTTGTTCTTCTCTTACAACAATGCAAACAATATGGAAAAGTAACAATAGTAATAGACCTGGCCTGATACCACAGGGTCCTCTACCCAGGGCCGGCTCCAGGCACCAGCCCTCCAAGCATGTGCTTGGGGTGGCACCTGGAGGGGGGCGGCGCTCACCTGGGGAGAGCAGGGCCGTGGCCGGGCTCGCTGTCCTCCCCCGGCGCTCTGGCCAGCTGGGGAGAGCAGGGCCACAGCCGAGCTCTCCACTCTCCTCTCGGCACTCTGGCCGGCCGGGGAGAGCGGGGCCACGGCCGGGCTTGCTGCCCTCCCCCGGCACGCTGGCCAGCTGGGGAGAGCGAGGCCATGGCCGAGCTCTCCGCCCTCCTCTTGGCGCTCCGGCCGGTCGGGGAGAGCAGGGCCCCAGCTGGGCTCGCCGCCCTCCTCCCGGCGCTCCGGCTGGCCCGGGAGAGCGGGCCCGGCTCGCCACCCTCCTCCCGGCACTCTGGCCGGCCGGGGAGGGCGGGGCCGTGGCCGGGCTCTCCGCCCTCCTCTTGGCGCTCCAGCCGGTCGGGGAGAGCAGGGCCCCAGCCGGGCTCGCCGCCCTCCCCTGCCGCGCTCCCTGCCGGGGCGCGAGGGGCAGCAGGAGGCTTTTTTGCCTGGGGCGGCAAAAAAGCCAGAGCCAGCCCTGCCTCTACCTCCCAGTAGCTCCAGAGCCACAGCCCTTCCTCAGCCTCAAGGCCTACTTATCCAGATGTAACCTTCCAGCAGTTACTCTAAGAAGTATTTAGCTCTCTGTCCCCTCCCCGATTTTTTTATGGGTCCTTACATATATCTGCTGGAAGTCTGAGCTAATCATCAACTTCTGCTTAGCTGGATCTGCTAATAGCTATCTGCTGGGCTTCTTCTTAGCCAGGGCTTGCTTCTCCTTGGCTCTGCAGATCCTTAAAGGGACAGACTGCTTGCTACAGCTCTATAGGACTGCATATCAAATAGTTCCTTACATTACAAGTGGTCCGGTGGAAATCAACAGGCTCACTTGTGGAATAAGATACCCCTTTTATTGAGTAGTATTAGAATCAGGCTCTAAGGCCCAGATCCTGAAAGGTATTTAGACTCCTAACTTCCCTTCAAATCAATCGAAGTTAGGAGTCTAAATACCTTTACAGCTCTAAGCCTAAGTGAGTAGTGGGATTAACAGGACTACCTGTTCAGAAAGGAACTACGCAGTGTAAGTATGAGAAAATCTGGACCTCTGTCTCTGGCAATGAGCAATACTTTTCCATGCCAAAATGAAACAATATCAAAGGTCTGCACAGAAATTAGTCAGTGGTGTATCTGGGTAGAGGGTTTATTAAATGTTCAGTTCCTGAGGCGTATCTGTCTAAATTCTCTGTGATGTGTTCATTTGGTTTACAAACCAGTGGTGTGTAAACATGTATATGACACACCTCTTCCGACAAGGCAGTGACTAGCCTGTGGTGCAGTTATAGGATGAAACTGACTCCTCTTAGCAGAAAGCCCACACAAGACCTATGACTGTTCACATCTCACTTAAACCCTACTTTGAGGGTTTAACTGGGACTTAAGTGGTTCATAAACCTTGGGTGGGCACTCTGGTCACATGTCAACTGCACCCAGATTGAATGTCTTCTAGGGTCATGTGTATACTAGGCTGATCTTCACTAGTGTTCTCCTCCTCATATTTGAAAGTGAATATTTATATATGTAGGGTATAGCGTGATATTAGAGTATACAATATCTAATAAAACCTTAGATTTCTAATGGAATACCCTCCCTCAGAGCCTTATATTTGTGAGGCCTAGCCCCTCAAAGGTATGTAGCCACTTAACTCCCATTGAAATCCATGGGAGTTAGGCACCTTAATACCTTTTGGGGTCTGGGCCCTAATGCTTAGAACGTAAGGGATAAGTTGCACTGTATTCTGCTACCAGGCCCTTATTTACATCTCTGCAATCCAATTGGCTTCAGTGAGGCTTCATGGTTGTAACTGAGGGCAGAATTTAGCCCACTATGTCCAAATAACGCGCAAGCTTCCCTGCACTCTTCTGTTAATACATCTCACTCCTGTCCTACAACATCCCTGTTACTTCAGTCCTTTTTCTTTACTGAGCAGAGATGCCATTACTATCAGATATGATGGCTTTGATTTTGTGATGTGTCCAGTTGTAGAATAGGATGAGACCATCACCAACTATTTTCATGTGTGACCTAAGTCAGGATTTCAATTCAGATAATCAAAGCAGGAAAAGCTGCTGCATTATCCAACCCTTGCTGGAAAAGAAACTGACAAAATAAAGATCCATGCTGTAACTGACCCTTGCACAGGTGCATGGGGCTAGATGCACAGTGCTTGGTCGGAATATAGGTATGTTCCCTCTGTGTGTATGTCCTGGAAGGTGCACATCACTCCAATAGGAGTGGTGAATGCTGGAGTAAGAGGCAAGATTTGTAGAGCTGCCCCTAAGGTGGTGCTGTTTGGTATTCTTCATTAATCATGGTTGTGACTACCTGGTACAAACTAGCCCTAATACAAATCTGGGGCTTGGAGAAGTTGCTGATATAAGATTTCAAGGTAAAAATAATTTGCATCTCTTATTTCTTTTCTATACTTTCTCATATATGAACCTTTTTAGTGTTTGTTTTCTGATGCTAGGTATAATGTTTCCAGTGCCTCCTATTGTATTATAAGGCAAAAAGGTAACAATAATGTTTTAGGTAAAATAGTTTGCATCCATTTCATTATCATTGCCCCCAAGATTTTTCTCTTGAAAAACACAATCTGGAAAACAGACCAGACAATTGGTTATACCTACTAGTCCTTGCATAGTGTTATATGCTACCATGGAGTGTTTTGCTTAAAATATACAATGTGTTTTATGCCTCGGTGATGTGATTAATCCCTGACTCGTAATCTGTTTGTACAATAATTGGGGAAACTGTCAGATTCAACTTTGTACAAATGCTGATACAAAATTTAAACCATATCCCAATAGCTAAAATGGTCACCGCCTATCCCCTTGGGGCTTATCAATTCTTACCCTCTAATTAGAGAGAAAAAGGGGTCTCTGTAACCACAATCTGTACATACCATTCTGTGAAGAGATCTTCTAGTTCCCCTTCTGACTCCTACCTACACTCCTTTCCACCATGAGTAGGAGGTCATCATGGGGAGTTTCTGGGAGGTGCATAGGGAGTGAGAGAGAAGTCACAATGGGTAGGGGAAAGGTAAAAGGGTGTCCTGATCTGTATCTGGTAGCCAATGGATACTAACAATGGATATCCAAGATCCAAGTATCCAGTAAAAAATGGATTTGCCATCTTACTAACAATTATTCCCCAAATAACTGTGTCAAGCTAAACCTCAGTGTTAAGGGAGAAAAATAGCAAAGCTTCTTCCTACATTCTCATGGTTTCTATGTTTCCTCACCCTGACACTAAAATAACCTTCCTTTGGCAATGAGATCCAGTGGGTGTCAGTGACTAAGAGACTCTAGGTTCCACACGTCAAGCATAGCAATACCTTTCATTTATCATCATAATTAGGTTCTTCATCAGCATGAATCTGAGCAACAAGCATGACTCAGAACTTTCCATTCCGACTGTAGTCATTGTGTTTAGCTAAGGTTAAATGATGTTGACCTGATCAGCTATCTTCAAAACTTGTATTTCTAGTTTCTTTCAGGGCAAAATAGTTTCTGATTATGGGAATTAAGCAATCAGTAGAGATCTCTATGGCTTGTTTGTGTATTTTAAATTAACCCCTTTCTTAAGTTTTGTCTACATTAGACATTTTCTTCAATGTTTTGAGCAGGTTTTAATTACAGTTTCTGAAATGGCTGTTCTTGTCTATAGTTTTGCTTAAACCATACTCAGAACCAGTTTCTCTCTACCTTCTGCTGAGAACTAGTTTTGCTGGAGTAAGCATAGCTCTGGATTGTGGAGCTAGTAGGGAGCTTAAGTCTACACATATGTGAAGAGTGTAAACAACAAGAATAGAGAAGAGTTATCTAGGGAAGTACAAGAGAGAATAATTATGCGTTTCCTGCAAATGAAATCAGTGCTATGAAATCGTTCCCCCAGGGTGGCTGTGAAATCCCTGCTGAAAGCAGTACTTACTAGGCACAGGGTAAAGATTCAGTCGGCAGGCACAGTGGCAGCATTTAACTTAGAGCCCTAAGACACTGGTGATGTCAGAGTATACCTCTTCAGCTTTTACTTTCAACAGTCTTTCTCTTTCCCTTCCTCCTATTGGCTATTACAGGGGTGGGCAAACTTTTTGGCCCAAGGGCCACATCTGGGTATGGAAATTGTATGGCGGGCCATGAATGCTCACAAAATTGGGGGTTGGGGTGCAGGAGGGAGTGAGGACTCCAGCTTGGGGTGTGGGCTCTGGGGTGGGGCCAGAAATGAGGAGTTCAGGGTGTGGGAGGGGGCTCTGGGCTGGGGCCAGGCGGTTGTGGTGTGGGTGGGGCGGTGAGGGCTCCGACTGGGGGTGCAGGCTCTGGGGTGCAGGAGGGTGGGACCAAGGGGTTTGGAGGGGGGAGGGCGCTCAGGGCTGGAGCAGGGGGTTGGGGCACTGGAGGGGATCAGGGGTGCAGGCTCTGTGTGGCGCTTACCTCAAGCAGCTCCCGGAAGCAGTGGCATGTCCCCCCTCCGGCTCCTACACAGAGGCGTGGCCAAGTGGCTCCGTGCATTGCCCTGTCTGCAGGCGCCGCTCCATGGCTGCTGTCCAATGGGAGCTGCGGGGGCAGTGCTTGGGGCGGGGGCAGCATGCGAGCCCCCTGGCTGCCCAAGGCATAGGAGCCGGAGGGTGGGGGGGGGCATGCTGCTGCTTCCGGGAGCTGTGCAGAGCCACGGCACACGTGGAGTGGGGCAAGCCCCAGACCTGCTCCCCGGCAGGAGTTTGAGGGCTGGATTAAAACGTCTGAAGGGCCAGATTTGGGCCCCAGGCCATAGTTTGCCCACCCATGGGCTATTAGCTCTGACTTTCTCCCTCCCCCCTCCCTAAGAGGCCATTCATTCCCCTCCTATATGCTTCTCTGCAATTTTCCCTCCATCCTCAGTCCCTTCTTTCCTGTCTGTTCACCCACTTCGTACCACTCCCTCAGTGTCACTGTCAATTCCTTTGTCATTATTATTAACTCATTCATCTCACCCTTCCTCCTGGCCCCTCTCCTGTATCTCCAGCCTACATTTAAAATAGAGATGTTTGTATATACACATAAAAACCAACTCCCTACATGCTGCTGTGCAAGGCATCCCTGTGAAGATGGGGTTCATGTCCACAGGAGTGCAGCCCCATAAATTCAACTCTCCTCTCACCTCACACCGTGGAAGTACACAGGTTCTGCTGCCACAGGGTCATCTGCCACAGGGACATCCAGAGATGGCCCTTACAGGGCTCTTGGTCTTTCCAATATGTTGGCGTGTACATCATTGTTGTTAAGGCTCATTGTCAGAAGGTAGCTGGCCCTCTGAAGGGTCAGGGGCTCAGCCTACTTCTGACAGGCTCCACAAGGGAAAATGAGGCAATTCAGGTTCCCCTCAGACTAATTAATTACTGAATAACTGGAAACCAGTTAATTGGGTAGGGATGATGAAAGGGACTCTGTTTCCAGTGCAGAAGGGAGTTAGGAGAAGAGTGGATCCTTGGGAGAGGAACAGACCCAGGCTGCAGGAAATGAAAGTTCTCATAAAAAAGACTTTTTGGGGAGGGTTGGGGGGTCACCTGCAAAGGAAAGGCAGGGAGAATGCTCCTGGGTCCTTCTGGTTTGGTCTCCATGGGGGATGTTAACCCAACATGAGGGATTCTTTCCCCAGCCAGTGCCAAGAGATTCTGGCTCTAGAAGAGAGTTCTGGGTCATGAAAACCTTGCTGGTAAGGGACCATGGACATAAATGGGGTTGATGGACTCAACCCAGTGCTTAATTTATGCTGGGGCTTGCTGGGGCTGAGCCTTGGCACCTCCAGGCTTGGCAGTAAAGAAGGCATGAGGCCACGCATTGAGCAGTGAGAATAAAACAATATTTGAATAGCTACTTGTTCATTCAGTTAGCACCATCCATCATGTGCACTAAGGATGGGGAACATGTGACCTAGTTATTAAAGAGGGCATCATAACAAATGTGCACAAAGGGGCCTAATTCTGACATTTCCAACTTTTGAGTTCTTGATTTTGCAACCTTAACATTCTTTTAACATAGGTTTTTTGAATATCATGGTATATAAGTTATATATTTTTAATAGTATTAAAGCTTTTTTCATTCAAACCAGACGTTGCAAGAGCTTTTATAATTACGTAATATTATATAATTATATAGCTTGAAACCTAATACTAAATATTTATATATTTAAATTTTAAAGTACGGTATATATAGTAGCGCTAGGTAGGAAATAGTTTTACTGTCCTGAGATATACATTTTTTCCTATTTCAAACTGGGACAAAAAGTTGAAATCTCAATTTTTCAGAAATTCATAATCTGAGAAAAATTTCTGATTGGGTTGACTGAAATGTTTCGTTTTTGATAATTTCAAAACATTGTGATTTGATTTCAACCTTTTAATGTATTTAAAACCTTTTTTGTTGTTGTTATCCATTAACTAAAATTTTGGAATGAAAGGCTGTTTTGAATCCAAAAACTAAATTTTTCATTTGAAAATGTCAAAATGGAGCATTTCACCAATTTTGAAACTTTTTAAAAAAAATTCAAATTAGGATATTAATCAAAAATGACTCTTTCTGGATAACAATTCCTGTTTTGACGAATCTGCATTTTCCAACATCTACAACAAATATTTAGCTGGAAAATTCCCAACAATCTCTCATATGGAATCATCCCAAAAATTCTACTTTGGACTTACACGTTGCATTTCCTTTCCTGTTTTAACAAATCACCACCTTTTATTCTCCTTAATCAGAGCAAGTGAGACTACTGATTTGGCTACCAATTGAATCAGCAAAATAGTCTTGTATCTCCATGTACAGTCCCATGTAGAGTCCTAGCCTCTGACACCTGGTAGCCTCCAGTGAGCCCTGCCCATATGAAAGTACAGATTGAAACTTCATATGAATCACTACTTAAACATTCCAGTGAATCTGATGTGTGACATTTGATTTACCAATAAAGCAATTTAAAGTAACTAGAAAGTAATGGTCACCTGAAATTAAGAACATAACAGACAGTGATTGACTTGCTTGTTCTTCCGTTAAAGGGGTCTATTTTCATATAATCTTCCTTTTCCCATATAACCTCTGCTCATGCTAAGCAATTAGTTTGACTCATTAATACCCTTTCTAGGGTGCACTGTCAATTTAAGATGAACAAAAGTAGACTAAGCAAAATATTAAAACCCTTTTTTCATATAATTTCATTATTAACATTTTAAATGGGCCTGTTGAGATTTATGCTAGGAATTTAAACATCAATTTAAAATGAAAATACCACTTTGAATTGGGTGTGTTTTTCTAAGAACTTAAAGTGGATCACAACTAAACATGTATCTCAAGGGCAAGGATAATAAATGATTATCTTAGTATTCCCTCACATAGTGCCTGGCACTGGACAATAATGACTGCATGCCCAATAACTCTGTATTTGGACCCCCTTTCTATCAGTATTATTCAGCTAGGCTTTATAGGGGGATTTGGGGATTCCCATTTGCACACAACCCTTTCTGAATTAAGCAAATCATATACAGTTGTGACACCTTAAAGACTAACAGATTTATTTGGGCATAAGCTTTCGTGAGCAAAAACCTCACTTCTTCGGATGCATAGAGTGAAAGCTACAGATGCAGGCATTATATACTGACACATGGAGAGCAGGGAGTTACTTCACAAGTGGAGAACCAGTGTTGACAAGGCCAATTCAATCAGGGTGGATGTAGTCCTCACCCACAACCACTTCAGATTTGGGGACAACTTATACCTTCAAGTCAGTGGCACTGCTATGGGTACCCGCATGGCCCCACAGTATGCCAACATTTTTATGGCTGACTTAGAACAACGCTTCCTCAGCTCTCGTCCCCTAGTGCCCCTCCTCTACTTGCGCTACATTGATGACATCTTCATCATATGGACCCATGGAAAGGAGGCCCTTGAAGAATTCCACCTGGACTTCAACAATTTCCACCCCACCATCAACCTCAGCCTGGACCAGTCCACACAAGAGATCCACTTCCTGGACACTACAGTACAAATAAGTGATGGTCACATAAACACCACCCTATACCGGAAACCTACTGACCGCTATACGTACCTACATGCCTCCAGCTTCCATCCAAGACACATCATACGATCCATTGTCTACAGCCAAGCCCTAAGATACAACCGAATTTGCTCCAACCCCTCAGACAGAGACAAACACCTACAAGATCTTTATCAAGCATTTGTAAAACTACAATACCCACCTGGGGAAGTGAGGAAACAGATTGACAGAGCAAGACGGGTACCCAGAAATCACCTACTACAGGACAGGCCCAACAAGGACAATAACAGAACACCACTGGCCATCACATACAGCCCCCAGCTAAAACCTCTCCAGCGCATAATCCACGATCTACAACCTATCCTGGAAAATGATCCCTCACTCTCACAGACCTTGGGAGGCAGGCCAGTCCTCGCTTACAGACAACCCCCCAACCTGAAGCAAATACTCACCAGCAACTACACACCACACCACAGAAACACCAACCCAGGAACCTATCCCTGTAGCAAACCTCGTTGCCTACTCTGTCCCCATATCTACTCTGGCAACAGCATCAGAGGACCCAACCACATCAGCCACACCATCAGGGGCTCATTCACCTGCACATCCACTAATGTCATATATGCCATCATGTGCCAGCAATGCCCCTCTGCCATGTACATTGGCCAAACCGGACAGTCCCTCCGCAAAAGAATAAATGGACACAAATCGGACATCAGGAATGGTAACATACACAAGCCAGTAAGTGAACACTTCAATCTCCCTGGTCATTCTATCACAGATTTAAAAGTCACTGTCATTGAACAAAAAAACTTCAGAAACAGACTTCAAAGAGAAACAGCAGAACTAAAATTCATTTGCAAATTCAACACCATTAATCTGGGCTTGAATAGGGATTGGGAGTGGCTGGCTCACTACAGAAGCAGCTTTTCCTCTCCTGGAATTGACACCTCCTCATCTATTATTGGGAGTAGACTACATCCACCCTGATTGAATTGGCCTTGTCAACACTGGTTCTCCACTTGTGAAGTAACTCCCTGCTCTCCATGTGTCAGTATATAATGCCTGCATCTGTAGCTTTCACTCTATGCATCCGAAGAAGTGAGGTTTTTACTCACGAAAGCTTATGCCCAAATAAATCTGTTAGTCTTTAAGGTGCCACTAGACTCTTTGTTGTTTTTGTAGATACAGACTAACACGGCTACCCCCTGATACATATACAGTTGTGGTAGTGAAGGACTACAAGGGATGTACCCACTGTTTTCCCTTCCAAAATAGTAGTTTCAATTATATTTCCCCTTCTAGTGACACTTTCTTGGTCTCCCTTGCCTTCAGCCTACTTTGAATCTTTAAGAGGGAATCTTTCCAACTGCCATTATGCTACATTGAATGGGCACCTACAATTTCCAGATTCACTCTAATATCTAGATGTCATATTACTTTGTATGAAGTGGCCCAGCAGCCATGAAAAAGACCTTGTAATCAAAAGTTTTAAATCAGTATTCCTGAAATGAGGACCCTGACCACTTGTTGTCATTAAATATACTATGGTAATAGCACATACAGCAAATTTTTATATCCATAAAAAGAAGTAGGTCAATAAAGTCAAACAAACAAACAAACAAAAACGCCAACAAAACAAAATCAAAACTACCTGTGGTCCCCATTCAGGAAATCCAGACTATTCAAAAAGTGCACTTAAATGTTAAGCACATTTTAAAACCCACTGAAGTTAATGGGATTTGAACACATGCTTTAGGTTGAGTATGTGCTTAAACTCTTTCCCATATCAGGGTTTATGTTAATTTAACATTATGGCTGAGGTTTACATACAGAAGTGTAATGGAATTAGAAAATGTGGGTCCCAGTTTAGCCATAAATTGGCTCCCACTTGCATATCCGTACTTTGTATTACGGAATATGTTTTTTACTTTAATACTTTTATATCTATAAGAATATATAATTAGGGATTATCCACTTGAATTTCCTAACTATTCTGTATGTAAAATATCAAGCACAGAGCTACATTGCATTTTGTTTGCATTTGATTTCCTCAGTTTATTCTAGTTCTATTTTGTTTTATAAACAATAGAGGGCTGTGTGTTTATCTTGGGGTCATTAGATTTGTAGTAGTAGTTATTTGTGCTGCCAGCCAAAATGTAACTAACACCTTTTTAAGATAGGAAAAAGTAATATGAAATTAAACTCCTGTTTTTATGCCTTTTCTGCCTAAAAATACTAATCTCTCTGTTTACCTTTACTGGAGTGAAATCCCACTGTCCATAGATTTGAAAGGGAAATAAATGTAGTTTACATGGTTTGGATGTGTGATGCTTTATTTGGAACCAGTATTTAGAATTTTGAGTGGTCCGAATCTCTTTTGCAGGGATGCTCCACGTTTAATGTGGGATTTCAGTACTGAACTGAACTGGTGACTTGTCTCCTCCTTATTGGTTTGATCAGTGTTTCTGTCAATCAGGGGATTTGCAAATTTATGGGTTAATTTGTTTTTCCAGGGTCCATCAAACCAAACAATTACTGTATCTCCAACAGACTGAAGTATTTTACTAATGCATGCTAGCTATTGGCTTTACATTCAGATTCCCTCCTTTTCCAAAGGCATATCAAGGCCTTCAGGTGGTTAGAATGATCAGAGAGTTGTACATAACACTCGTTAATGTATATTTAACAATATATAGTTAACCAAAGCAAATATACAGTTTAGCATGAGATCAAGACTGGCCCATCTGCGTTTGTCTTTTTTTAGTTCCTCTTCCTTCATGCTAGAAACGTTACTCACACTGTAATGTTTGATCAATCAAGCAGCATGCTATTATTTTGAAGACTTCACTATATATTTTTATTTAGTTCCTTAATTCCTTTGGATTACTCTAAGCATTCCAGGTACTAACATAATTTGTTGAATACTCTTTCTGATCTTTTCACTGGTAATTGGCAGATAAGGTATTTTGTTGAATTGGCTAATTATGCATAATATAATAAATTGATTCCTTCTGGAGAGTTGTATGGCATGGTTATCAATAATTTATTTAAGCGGAATTCTTGTGTACATTGCCATAACAGGGTACACAATCCACTTTTCGATAACTCTCTATCACCTTTTAAATCAAAGCGGGGGAGAGCGGTTATCTTAGGCCTTGTCTACACTACGAGAGTAGTTCGATTTTACTTAAATCGAATATTTGGAATCGATATTGCAAAGTCGAACGTGTGTGTCCACACTAAGGACAGTAATTCGACTTTGTGAGTCCACACTAACGGGGAAAGCGTCGACATTGGAAGCGGTGCACTGTGGGCAGCTATCCCACAGTTCCCGCAGTCCCCGCTGCCCATTGGAATTCTGGGTCGAGCCACCAATGCCTTCTGGGTAAAAAAATGTGTCGAGGGTGCTTTTGGGTAACTGTCGTCATCCATCCATCACTCACTCCCGCCCTCCCTCCCTCCCTGAAAGCGCCGGCGGGAAATCATTTCGCGCACTTTTCAAGTCATTGACAGCGCGGACGCCACAGCACTGTGAGCATGGAGCCCGCTGCAACCATCGCTGCAGTTGTGGCCGCTCTCAACGCCTCGCAGCTTATCATACAGGTTGCCCTGAGGCAGATGCAGAAAAGTCAGGCGAGGAGGCTACGTCAACGCGGTGATGGCCTGAAGTGTGAGAGTAGCACAGACCTCTCAGAAAGCAGGGGACCCAGCGCCGAGGACATCACGGTGGCAATGGGTCATGTTGATGCCGTGGAACGGCGATTCTGGGCACGGGAAACAAGCACTGAGTGGTGGGACCGCATAGTGCTGCAGGTCTGGGATGAATCACAGTGGCTGCGAAACTTCCGCATGCGGAAGGGAACTTTCCTTGAACTTTGTGAGTTGCTGTCCCCTGCCCTGAAGCGCAATGACACCCGGATGCGACCAGCCCTGACTGTCCATAAGCGAGTGGCCATAGCCCTCTGGAAGCTTGCAACGCCTGACAGCTACCGGTCAGTCGCGAGCCAGTTTGGGGTGGGCAAATCTACCGTGGGGGTTGTTGTGATGCAAGTAGCCAAGGCAATCGTTGATGTACTGCTGCCAAAGGTAGTGACCCTGGGAAACGTGGAGGCGATCATAGATGGCTTCGCAGCGATGGGATTCCCAAACTGCGGTGGGGCCATAGATGGAACTCACATCCCTATCCTGGCACCGGACCACCAGGCCAGCCAGTACATTAACAGAAAGGGCTACTTTTCCATGGTGCTGCAAGCACTGGTGGACCACAGGGGACGTTTTACCAACATCTACGTGGGATGGCCGGGCAAGGTTCATGACGCTCGTGTTTTCAGGAACTCTGGTCTGTTTAGACGGCTGCAGCAAGGTATTTACTTCCCGGACCACAAAATAACTGTTGGGGATGTGCAGATGCCTATAGTCATCCTCGGGGACCCAGCCTACCCGCTAATGCCCTGGCTCATGAAGCCCTATACAGGTGCCCTGGACACTGAAAAAGAACTCTTCAACTACCGGCTGAGCAAGTGCAGAATGGTGGTGGAGTGTGCTTTTGGCCGTCTCAAGGGGAGATGGAGAAGCTTGATGACTCGCTGTGATCTCAGCGAAACCAATATCCCCATTGTTATAGCAGCTTGCTGTGTGCTCCACAATCTCTGTGAGAGCAAGGGGGAGACCTTTATGGCGGGGTGGGAGGTTGAGGAAATTAGCCTGGCTGCTGATTACTCACAGCCAGACAGCCGGGCGATTAGAAGAGACCAGCGGGAAGCGCTGTGCATCCGGGAGGCTTTGAAAGCAAAGTTCCTGAGTGAGCAGGGTAACCTGTGACTTTCTAATTTTGTGTACAGAGAAGCCTTCACCCCACTTCCAACACACGTTTCAAAATAAAAATAGTTCTACTTTGTTAAAGCACACCGTTTTCTGTAATACTGTTTTCGCGGGAATTTTTTAAAACTGGGACGCAGACTGTGGTGCGGAGCGGGTGTAGTGTAGTCGCGCGAATGCAGCTTCTAAACTGAAGGACTGACAGGCTCCGGTGCGGTGGGATGGTTCTTTCAACGGAGCCTGTCACCCCTCCTGATAGGGACTGTGTGTATGGGGGTACTATGTGACTTTGTGGCGGGGGGGGACGCTTACAGATCCCCTGCTGTGTGGCTCTGTGATCCTGCCTAAGGACCGCCGCTTCAGATCTCTAACTGCCCTCCCGTGCCACAAAGTCACAGAGCAACCCACCTCCCACCACATAACATGAAAAGAACCTCCCAGACTAACCAGGGTAAGTAGTCACTGCATCACTGCACTATGTATGTGCCCTGCTGCTGTGCCTGCCCCCGACTATGTACCCTGCCAAAGGTGACTGTCCTGTCCAATTACCAACCCCCTTTCCCCCCCTCCTCCAAAAGAACATGATGGAAACAGTAGTTAACAGAAACATATTTTTTATTAACAACTACACAGGGGACTGGGAAGTGAAACTTGGACGGGGGCTTGTGTCAGGCGGGAAGGAAAGAACTTGTCAAACTTTGGGGACTGAGAGCCTTCTGCTGCTCGAGCTCTCTGCAGGGGTGCAGTGAGAGTTAGCAGGGACTCTGCCGCCTCTCCTTCTGTGCACTTTGGGTGAAGGGAGTATGGGACTTGGTGGCGGGGGAGGGCGGTTAGAGATGGACTGCAGCGGGGCTCTGTCCTCCTGCCTCCGTTCCTGCAGAACATCCACAAGGCGCCGGAGCGTGTCCGTTTGCTCCCTCAGTAGTCCAAGCAGGGTTTGAGTCGCCTGCTGGTCTTCCTGACGCCACCTCTCCTCCCGATCCATGTTGGCTTGGTGCATTTGGGACAAGTTCTCCCGCCACTGGGTCTGCTGTGCTGCCTGTGCTCTGGAGCAGGCTATAAGCTCGGAGAACATGTCCTCCCGTGTCCTCTTCTTCTTATGCCTAATCCTCCCTAGCCTCTGGGAGTGTGATGACAGGCTAGGTTGTGAGACAGTCGCAGATGGGGCTGTGGGAATGGGAAAAAGGGAGTGAATTCCTCAGAAAGATAAATGTAGTTGTGAACAAAGAACATAGTCTTTCTCTGTGAACAGGACCATGCACAGCACCTATCACATGCGCACTCAGCACAAGGTCGAATTCTCGGCCTTCGCATTCACTGTCTGTGGTTTTGCAGAGCACTTTTGAGAACCCTGTCAGGACAACGGAATTTCTGTTGCAGGCAGACATGGTAAGCCGTAGATTCGTGGCAGCTTAAAACTTTAATATTAGCAATGGCCTCATTTCACATTGAAATCAATGTCGGTCCCTGCTGCCAGCAATCCGGCAAGCAGGAAGTTTGCTCCTGTCCCACACCCTCGCGGCTGTCCCCGGGAACGATCCCTTTCGGCTGACCCTTTCCCGCCTCCACCGCGTGGCTGCAAACCAGCCAACACTAATAACATTCCCCTACCTCATTCAAAGCAGGTCTTCATGAGCGACATCACCCTCATGAGGATCTCTGAGAGCGACAGACAGAGAATGCTCCGGGAAAGCCTCCAAAGACCAGGGCCGTATGCCGCCATGCTGTGCCAAGCAATGATTCCGGAGTACTTGCTAGTCTCGTGGCGCGGCAACGTGTCCTACTACGGAGGACCCAATAAGGCCGCTCTCCCCAAGAACCTAATGCAGCGGATTTCAAATTACCTGCAGGAGAGCTTCCTTGAGATGTCCCAGGAGGATTTCTGCTCCATCCCCGGACATATAGACCGCATCTTACTGTAGCTGCAGTAGCAGGGACTACACAGTAGAGCGGCTTGGGCAGGACAATCATGCAAAACCGGACATTGCTAGATTTTTTTGAAATACTTGCACTGCCCATGACTGAACCGTTAAGTTATTCAAAGTAATCATGAGAAACCCATTTTTTACATTGTTAATAATCATGTTCTGTTACAAATAAATGTTTAGATGTTTACAACACTTACTGGATGATCCTTCACCAGATTCTGTGTCCGGGGTAACGGCTGGGGAGGGTTGGTAGGGGATCTCTGTAAGGGTGATGAAGAGATCCTGGCTGTCGGGGAAATCAGCGTTGTGAGCGCTGTCGACTGCCTCGTCCTCCTCATCTCCTTCCTCATCTTCCCCGTCCGCTAACATGTCCGAGGATCCGGCCGTGGACACTATCCCATCCTCAGAGTCCACAGTCAGTGGTGGGGTAGTGGTGGCGGCCGCACCGAGGATGGAATGCAGTGCCTCGTAGAAACGGGATGTCTGGGGATGGGATCCGGAGCGTCCGTTTGCCTCTTTGGTCTTCTGGTAGCCTTGCCTCAGCTCCTTGATTTTCACGCGGCACTGCGTTACATCCCGGCTGTATCCTCTCTCTGCCATGTCTTTAGAGATCTTCTCATAGATCTTTGCATTCCGTCTTTTGGATCGCAGCTCGGAAAGCACGGACTCATCGCCCCACACAGCGATGAGATCCAAGACTTCCCGATCAGTCCATGCTGGGGCCCTCTTTCTATTCTGAGCTTGCACTGCCATCAGTGCTGGAGAGCTCTGCATCGTTGCCAGTGCTGCTGAGCTCGCCACGATGTCCAGACAGGAAATGAGATTCAAACTGGCCAGACAGGAAAAGGAATTCAAATTCAAATTTTCCCGGGGCTTTTCCTGTGTGGCTGGTCAGAGCATCCGAGCTCGTACTGCTGTCCAGAGCGTCAACAGAGTGGTGCACTGTGGGATAGCTCCCGGAGCTATTAACGTCGATTTCCATCCACACCTAGCCTAATTCGACATGGCCATGTCGAATTTAGCGCTACTCCCCTCGTCGGGGAGGAGTACAGAAGTCGAATTAAAGAGACCTCTATGTCGAACTAAATACCTTCGCGGTGTGGACGGGTGCAGGGTTAATTCGATGTAACGGCGCTAACTTCGACATAAACGCCTAGTGTAGACCAGGCCTTAGAGAGAGGTTTTTTTTGTTTGCTAGGAGCTCAATAATCCCAGTTGAAATTGATGAGCAGTCATCTCATTTTTTCATCAGGTACATTCTTGTCAAATAACAACACAATTAGCTAAACTTCATTTTCAGCATTCCATCTGAATTGTTATTTGAATCGTTTTTGAAAATCAGAGGTGTTATGCGTGGGTGGAGTGCTATACAACTGCTTTTAAATGAGCTGATTTTCATAGCACATAGTCAGCCATTCAAGCATTTTCTGTGACATGAGGTAGGCATTGTTTTTGCTCATCTATCTCACTGCAGCAGGCCTGAAATGACTGCCAATTAGTCACTTCATAAATCAGCAAGGAACTGGAATTGTGAAGAATCTGTTCAGCATAATTTAGTTAATTAAAAATTAATTTATTTCATTCAGTACAGATAGCATTCATAAATTACAAATCAAGGTTAATCATAAAAAACATATATCCCTCTGTAATTCAAAGGAGACTTGGCATCAATTATTTTCAAAGGGCTATTTAAAGATAGTCCTTGTGAGTCTATTTTTTAGTAAGGACTCTCTATCAAGCATAAAATTCTAGCACCATTGAAATCAATAGGAGTTTTGGCATTGACTGCCATGTGCTCAGGATTTTACTTCAGATGTTTAAATACACCTCTACCCCGATATAACACTGTCCTTGGGAGCCAAAAAATCTTACCGCGTTATAGCCGAATCCACCGGAGTGCGCAGCTCCGCCCCTCCGGAGCGCTGCTTTACCGCGTTATAGCCGAATTCGTGTTATATCGGGGTAGAGATGTAGTATCTTCTAATAACGTGTGTTGTCCTGTTTGTTTGTTTCTTTCAATAATCTAATACAAGTTGTATCAAAATTCCCCTTTACTTGTTTGCAAAAATAATGTATGCTATGTTGTATGCTTAGTAGACACAGTGTAACTGTCTTTTCTGCTAATTATTGCTGACTGGTAAAAATTAATGCTAGAATTTTCTGTCTTTGTTTAGATGGTTTTTTGGACCAGTCTCACGAGCAGATGCAGAGAAACAACTGTTGTGCCCTGAAAATCAGGAAGGAGCTTTCCTAATCCGAGAAAGTGAAAGTAAAAAAAGCCAATTCTCCCTTTCAGGTATCGCAGTTTTTTACCTTGAGAAATATTGTAAGAGTTTTTCATTTGGCCTGTTTTTCTTTTCTTATTTTCTAGAGTGATAAACTGCATGCATGAGAATGAAATTAAAATCTATAATAATCTCTTGTTCCCAAGAGATACATAAAAGTTGGTAAGAGCCATAGGTCTTTACTAACTTTTACTTTTAGCGCTTTATTAATATGCTCAAAATTCAAATTAACTTTCTGTGCTTATTGCTTTTCATTGTTCCAGCTGCCTTGAAATGAGAAATGTTTTCATAATTAAAGAGCCACAAACACATTAGAGTTGTACATCAGTGCACTTACTGGTTCAGATTGGAAATGAAACACATGCTAGCACTTGGCAGATCTATACAGGATATGAAAACAGTAGAATCTCTAGAATATATCCTTAGTTTTAAGCTGCTCTTTTTGTGGGATTGGTTTGCAAAACTAGACTTCAGAAACACATGATCAATCTGCGTGAAAAGTTAGTTGTATCTATGGTGGTAGGTTTAATTTTTTTATTTAGTCAAGATCCCTCATTCTGGCTTCAGGAGATGTGATGGACTTCCTGGTAAAATTTGTACCTGAAATAGACTGATTACCTACCAATTAGGGAAAAGCATGATTTTACTTACAGGAGCCAACCTTACTTCTTTTTAACGCTAGTCCTAATAGATAATATGAAATATCCCATGATGGATTTTCTTGGACACCATTCACCAGATCTGTGATACAAATATAAGCCAAGAGAATTATAAGAGAAGACTGTCAGTGGGGGTATAATGTTGTATACCTGGAGATGTACTGGAAGTAGCTTTCAAAGTTTTTGCTCACAGAGTAGTTTAGTGACTCTTCAGTACTTGCATTGAATTAGGATGGTTCCACACACTCGATTACATTAGCCCAGTAAAGCATTTTGCTGTTACTGGAATAGAATGCAGTAGAGGTGGCAGTATTTTTGAGGCATGTATCAGCATGCTAGGAAAGTGAACAGCTTGTAATCCACATACATTCTGGCCGTGGTAAATCACCTGGAGACAGCTTAGGCTTTAAAGCACATTCAAAAAGTATCTCAGATCCCTGTCAAGGCTGACAAAGGCAACAAAATACTGCAACTCCAGCTAGTATTTCCTAGCGATATTTTCCATTTCATTGAGGTTGCTCAGACATCGAGATCAATGTAAAACAAGAAGAAACTGCACCCTTATGGATCATCCCAGACTTATGCTTTGGCATGTTTATAAAGATATATAATTACACACCTACATAATTCTATTCATGTAATATGTAACCAGTGAATTATAAGAGAGGAACCTGAACCAAAGCCTGAATCTGAGAACCCCCACACTTTGAAAAAAGCATGGGTCTGTTTCAGAAGTTTGTGGTTCTGACCCATTTCTATTGTGTGATAGTTCAGTATTGTATAACAATACTTCTTTACTGAAGACTTCTACAAAGTGGAATTTGACTATTGCAGGGGAGGAGAGCTGTCAGTTTAGACCAGGGCCGGCTCCAGCTTTTTTGCTGCCCCAAGCGGCGAAGCGGGGGGTGGGGGTGGAAGCCGCGATCGGCGGTACGTCAGCGACAGCTCAATCGCGCTGCTCCATTCTGCGGCAGCAATTCGGCGGCTGGTCCTTCGAGCCCTCTCTTTCTCTTCTGCGGCACTTCTGTGGAAGCTCAAAGAGAAAGAGAGGGACCGAGGGACCCGCCGCCGAATTGCCGCCACCGACCCGGACGTGCCGCCCCTTTCCATTGGCCGCCCCAAGCACCTGCTTCCTGCGGTGGTGCCTGGAGCTGGCTCTGGTTTAGACATAATTTTGAGTTACCTGGAACAAATGTATTTATATTGAGTGGAAACCATGTGGAACTCCCAGTGTTTTCAGCTGTTTGACTTTGGTTTGGAGTTTAATTTGTACCTGAAGCTCAAAGCAAAACCCCAGAGGATTTGACTCTGCGAAGATCAAAAATGATAAATATTTTTGCCCAAGCCCCTGTAACCTGAAATCTATGAGGTTCACACTAATATATAATGGAGCCAAAGATATAAGAAGGAGAGATTAATAGGCAAATCTACTTAGGTGGCAGGGGGGGAAGAGGAAAAAAAACCTGTCTTTCATTAAAATGAGCACATTTCAGTTCTAATGTGTCATTGTGGAAAAAACTCACATTTCGTAAATGATTTAGAAGGCAAACAAGACTGTTAGAATTCAGCTTCAATTTTTAATTTTAAAGAGAGGTTTTTGTGGGCCACAAATGGTTAAACTGAGATCGCTTCAAACTTTAGATAGGCCACAGAGATCTGGTTCTATCATCCTTACTGCTTGATGTTTGTCATATCTTTTTTTTATTTTAAAAATGCGTATGTTGCAGAAGGAATTTTATGTTGACGGGTTCTAGCATCTGGTGTAAAAGGCATTAATTTTTAAACATGCCTCTGCCATCAGAGGCATTGCCTCTTTTTAATTAAAAACCATAATTTAGATGTGTTCAGCTTAATTGAGTGTCACTGCCAATAACAGCAAGAAGCTTGTCTCTCAGTCTTGAATAATGATATTTGCAAGATTTACTGCATGAAATGAAAATGCATTTAAGCACCTGCTATACTTCTATACATACGTTTAAAACTCAGATATGCCTGTTGCTACAACCTTCTTTTTAAATTTTAGATTACAGAAGGCAAATATACCTATCCTCAGTAAATTGCATGGAGGTGTTGAATCTGAGTTTGTTGCTTGCCTACAGACTTGGGCCATGTGGGCTGCCTACCCCCTCTTCCTAGGGATGAACATAGGACTCCCCCCTGATCCCAGTGCTGGGAGTGGAAGCAGTCAAGATATATTTGGCAATTATGTGTCTTTTTTGTACTCCCAGGACAAGGCTGTATGGTTTCCTGTGGGGCTGGGGGAGAGAAGGAGAATGACATTTGGGTGGAGCAAAGAGTGGGACTGACAGGCAGCTGCAGACAGCGCAGGCTGGTGGGGAAGAGAATGGTCAGACAAAGGGAGAGGGAAGACGTTGTGCTGTAGTTTTTGAGGTCTGTCCTTTTGCATTTTGTTGTTGTTGGTCTGTATTTGTGAGGCTATCTTGGTTTAAATTAGAAAGACAAGGTGTCAGAGGTCATAGGTGCTGACTTTTATTTTTCCCTGTGGGTGTTTCACCCCCACTCCAAAGGCCCTGTCCCTACTCCTCCCCTTCCCCTGAGGCACCTCCCTTGCTCTGCCTCTTCCTGCACCCACTCCGCCCCTCCCCCAAGATCCCCGCCCCCCGCTTGCTGCTCTCTGCCGTCCCCCAAGCACCTCCTGCCAGCAGCAAAACAGCTGATTGGTGTGGCTGGTGGGTACTGAGACCCACTATTTTTTTTCTGTGGGTGCTTGAGCCCTGGAGTACCCACGGAGTCGGCGCCTATGGCTAAGGTAATATCTTTTATTACCTTAGAGACAGAGAGAGAGAGAGACAGGCTTTCAAGCTAACACGGAGCTCTTCTTCAGGTCCTTTGGGCAGGTACTGTCTTTCTCTTCCATGTCTTTACAGAGCCAAACACACTAAGGGCTTGTCTATACTTACATTTTATAGCGTTCTAACTGGCTGCTCAGTGCAGCAAGTCTGAGCACTTTAAAGCACTAGTGAAGACAGGCTCTGAGCTCTGGGAGCAGGGCTGGCACAACCCATTAGGCGACCTAGGCAGTCACCTAAGGAGCTAACATTTGGGAGGCGGAGACCGCGGCAGCCGGATCTTCGGCCGCCCCGGTCGTCGGCGCTATTTCAGGGGTGGGACCTTCCGCTGCCTCTATCAAGGGCAGCATTTCAGGGGCGGGACCTTCCGCCACTTAGGGCAGCAAAAAAGCTGGCAGCGCTCCTGTCTGGGAGCCATGCTCCCAGCACTCGGAGCTAATCCCCTCGTGGAGGCGGATTACCAGGAGCGCTGGGAGAGCTCTCTCCCAGTGTTTGTGCGCGACCACACTCGCACTTCAAAGCGGTGCTGTGGGAGCATTCCCGCGGCAGCGCTTTGAAGTGTCCAGTGTAGACATACCCTAATACTCAATTCTGGGGCCTTTAAGGTGCTACCAGAATACAAATAAATAACTCCTCACACACGCAGGTCCTCCACACGAAAACAAATTTCATCTACAGGGAATAGGAAGTCAGTTAAAGTAACAGGATGGGCAAAAGTATTGCCTTGCTTCCCAGTGCAAGAAAGCATTCTCTGGACCCCCTGAAATAGAGAAATAGAACCATAAAAGTAGGAATGATGATACTTTTCTGAAATGTTACATATAAATCTGGTCCACTGAAATTGGTATTTCACATTTGTT
Source organism: Trachemys scripta elegans (assembly GCF_013100865.1). Classification (NCBI taxonomy): domain Eukaryota; kingdom Metazoa; phylum Chordata; order Testudines; family Emydidae; genus Trachemys; species Trachemys scripta. Next base: position 117,706,670 of record NC_048300.1, read on the forward strand.
TCCATGCTACAATTTCATTATAGGGTTGTGGATGATGATAGTTACCACAGTGTTCTGAAAAGTGGGCATCTCCCAGATCTTAGTTTATAGTGCATTTGGAAGGTGCCAATGCACCTTCTTGCCCCTCTTTCTATGTTTTGTTTTCTCTGTTTTGTTACCAAATTACTCTATTTAAGTTCTTTCCTTCAACCTGATCCCAAATTATGCATCACCAAAATGTACTCAGTATTTTAAATAATATATTAGAAAGAAGCAACTTTTGAGGCTCATTCAGTCTAATTATTTTTATGATCTGGAAATATAACTACTTCTGACCCTTATATATAGAAAATCCCTTGTTTTAAACGGCACCTATGCGCCCTCTGGTGGCAGTTGTTGGCAATCGCATGCGACAATACGAATATGTATTCCTGCATAAGGAAGTGTGGGGGTGCGGGCGATGGGGGATAGTCTAGTCAATTAAAATTGGATTAATGATCAGAAAAACTCCACCGTATGCTAACCTTTTAATTGACAACATTTTGAATGATTCTAACATTGCAGGAACTTATATCAAACGTACACACCTGCCTGTGTGTGTATGTATATATATTATAATGAGGGTATGACGGTGTGGTATGATGCAAAGGCTTTATTAGCATGACAAAAGGGGAAATAAGAGTCTTCCCAATATTTAGATCTTCAAATTAGAGCTGAGTCCCATATACTGTACTACAAGTACACACATTAGGAGGGGAGGGGAAAGGGACTGAGATATATATTAATTTGTTTTCCCAGTTAAACAATAATAAAGAAAAAAGAGGCTCCACTTGTCAACAAGACTATATTATATCGACTTGCTGGAATTGTAGTTCCTAAAAAGTGTACAGAGCCTACAAACAGACAGATTTTCTCACCATCAACCTTCAGATTCATTCTGTGGGAAGGTATTAATGGGAAGGAAACTGTGTGAGGTCACCTAGCAGTGGCAAGGTGCCCAAAATAACTGATGGGGCTGCAGGTAGCAAGAAACCCCACCCATTTCTGCTTTCCCCCTCCTTCCTCACAGGCTGACGATATTTTCCAAGTCAAAAACAGGGACACCCCCATTGTGGTGGGGGTAGGCAATAGGGATTTTGGTGAGGGATAAAGGAGGATGACCCGCAAATGGGAATTAAAGAGGGACATCCTCCAGTGGCAGCCGGGTCAACTATACTACACTATATCTACAGTGTAGCCGACAGCTGTGATATTACTGATGGGACTTACACCCATTAGTCCTTAATGAGCAGTGCAGCTTTCTCCCTACCCGCCCCTTGAGAAGTTCATCTCAAATCATTCCTTTGGAAGTTAAGGGAGAGTTGTCTTGGTCATGGACAAATGTGCAGATCCATGTTAAGTTTCTGCTTCTGCACCAATTCTTGGTCCCTGACACTCACCCTTCTACCTCCTCAGATCATGGCCCTGGCTGACTGACATTCTTTTATAAAGAAGTTCCTAACCTGTCTCTGATGGGCAACAGAAATGTGAATACATCCCTGTTCTTCCTTGCACTATAGATTGGAACAAAACTGCAATCATGGAACTAAATACAGGCACACATTCCTCTTGCCTCCTCCTTTCATCCAGAACCACCAGAGAATCCTCTGTGGGGTCCTAGGAAAAGGGCAACAGTGCCATAGAACACACAGACCCTCCCACGACCACCACCATCATCTTCCACCCTCAGAACTCGTGGTCATAATTTACAGAGCAACTGAAGAGGAGTAGTGGAAGCCTTGCAGGAGGGTCCACAAAGAGGCAAACTATTAAAGTGCAGGCTGCCCTTTGTTCGAAGTGTGATTAGCAAAGCATTTATTAATAGAAATGCCCATGTCTATGGGCAGCCAGTCATGCATGCCAAACATCAGGAAGTAGGGGGTGTACTACATGGAGGTGCGCATCATGTTATTATACACATAGGTCAGCTGCAGCAAGTAGGAAGGCCTGTCTCTGTGCCACATCTCTGCCAAGCGCCTTAGCCCTGCTAGCAGCGTCTGGCTGGCTTGCTTGCAGAGGGCTTTGTATTTTGGGTGGTAGGCTGTCATCCTTAGCTTGTGGCTGCCATACAGAGAGCACAATTCCTTAAATGTCTGTTACTCGAAGGGCATGCCTTGGTCTGTGATCACCGTGGAAGGGTTGCCATAGGGCTGGGCAAAGTAGTGCCAGAAGGCTTTTGTGGTTGCTCTGGTCGTGATCTCCCTGAGGGGTATGATACCAGGAATATGGCATAATGATCCACCATGGTCAGGAAGTCAGATGCACTGCTCTGACTTGGCTCCACCTTCATGTGGTCCAGTGCTAAACAATTCCAAGGGCACGTGGGTCTCCATCGGCTGGAGGGGGGCCCAGTCCCCCACCTCCGGGTTAGGCACCTGGGGGACTTATGGGAGGTAGGCACTTCTGAAAATTAGGTCCTTAAGTATACATTTAGGAACCTGACTTTGGTTACTCTGTTTTTAAAATGTTGGCCATAAGCTATACTGTACTACTATATATATTTAGTAGCTGGGATCTTATATCTCAATTTATTTTTTAGTCTTTGATGGAGCAGTTGTGAAACACTACAGGATCCAACAGGAGGCTGGAGAAGGCTTTTTTCTTAGCAAAAAGAATACTTTTAAAACATTGAATGCTTTTGTTGACCACTACACCATTAACAGCGATGGCCTCTGTGTAAAGCTCAGGAAGCCCTGTATAAAGGTAAAGTTAATTTTATATTGTGCAAAATATATATTTTCAAACTAACCTGCTGGTTATCAGTCATAAGGTGCTAGGTTGCAAAATGACAACCTGATTCTTTGAGAAGTTGCATGGACTGCAGAACTGTTTCATTTTTGGAGCTGACACATTCATAATAAAATACCCTGACATTTTGAACAAATAATTGTGTGGCTGGAGGAAAAGAATGTGCCAACTTGTGATTTATGAATAGCTCTGTATATTGAGATAAAATCGCCAAGTTCATAACTCTAGATGTCTATAAGTATTACTGAGACAAAACCATCAGGTTCATGCAGGCAATATTTCATTGTCTAAAAATGCTTGCAAGGGGGGGTTGATTTTTTAAAAATTTAGGGCTCTTTGACTAGTTGTAGCATTTTCAAGACTTATACAATATCAAGTAACTGCTGCTCTTTCATTTCAAAGTTTTATTTGAAGCTCAACTAACTTTTTTGTATTAAGAGGTACCCAAGATGTGGATTTGTAGATGCTTTTTACATTCTCTTTTGTGTTTTATCTTTATCATCTGTGTGTTCTGTAAGGAAACTTCATTCCTCATAGCTGCAACTTTAACTGACATATTTTTAAACAAAGATTTATTATACACTTTGCTGAACAAATAGCAAAATATCTAATGTTTGTGTTTGGTTCTTTACACCAGAAGAAAGTTCCTGCTCCTTTCGATTTGTCATACAAAACTGCAGACCAGTGGGAGATAGACCGAAATTCTCTGAAACTGTTGAAAAAATTAGGTTCTGGTCAATTTGGTGAGGTGTGGGAAGGTCTCTGGACTAATACCACGCCAGTGGCAATCAAAACATTAAAACCAGGTATGTCACACATCACTTTGAATTGCTAATATTGTCAGGCAATGGCAAGAGCCCACTTTCATGTTTTGTAAATACTCTTTATAAGAAAATCAGGGTATCTAATCATCTTCAAAGACCTGCATCTTCTGGATAATAGGTAAAATTGAGTTTGTTATTTTGAGGTCCTTAAAGATTCCATGGTACTTTGTACTAAGGTTTTATATCCTGCTTGTCCTTTGTTCTTCAATTTCACACACACAACACAAGCTCCCCACCCCATCATATAATGTTGCTGGCACAGAATGGCTTACATGTTTCACCCTAAAGGTAGCTGCATTTCATCAGTAGGTGAAGTGATCATTTTATCTATAATCTGTAGGTTGTAAAAATCCTTCTGGTGGATAGGTGCTATATTGCGAAGTTTTATTGTTATAGAATCTGTATTTGTATAAATCTCTCTGTTGTTATTCAGAGCAGTAATACAGAGTAAAACACTTTAAATAGTGATTAGAAATGTGATAACACTTTGCATATTTATGACATACTCTACTAATTGCTGATGTTTATCTACTGTATATCCTTGTGTGAATAATGTGACATCTGTTTGATTTTTTCTTTACTTTTAAAATTAATTTTAAGTATTCTTTGCATTGTAAAACAACATCTACCAGCAGATGGCACAAATCACATAGATAACAAAACCAAGCATAGGTGATATAAACATTTTTTTAAAAAATAGGGATATCATAATATGTTTTCTTTCATTCAAAAAGCATTTGTGAGGTTCTAATGACTCTGATTCAGGAAAGTCCCATTGAGGACTTAAGTTTTTAGCCTGTGTGGAATCTCTGTCCTCTTTATTTTTCATTTTTTTGTTTTGTTTTTTGGAATGGCCACATACAATTTCTTGCCTATCCTTCAAGTACACATAATCAGTAGGCTCCTGATGATACACCCTGACCTCTCTGATTATTTTACGAGTATGAGCCGTTATCAGGACCTTTTGCATTGTGATCCCAGGATCTATAGAAGGCAACTTATAAAACAAAATTGAAAAAAAAGTTTAGAGTCCCAAATATAAATTAGTCACCTGAAGGAGCTTCACTGGGGTTTGAGGAGAGAATGATGTCATGTTACCTTCTCTCCCCTCTAACAGATTTTGGGCCATTTTAATAGATATTCCACTTCTCTCACTATCCTGCATTTAACAGCAGAATGCATAATGTGGCCCTTATATTTGATTTTTCTACTATTTTTAACTCAATATTTCATCTCTTTTTTCTCTTTGGCAATGCTGGAAGCCATCCATTTCACACAGACAAAAATTAAGGTACAGCGAGAGTAAGACTAATCTCTCTCTCTCTTTTCTTTAAAGTGACCAATGATCTTGAATGCCCTAATGGAATGCCCAAGCTCCAAGGTGTTCAGCATCCCTGCCCCACAATGGGAATGTCAGTGCTCAGCACCTTTGGAAATCAGGCGGACGGTATTTTAAGTTGAACACCCAAAATCAATGGCCATTTTGGGCATCCAAAATGTGCGCCTTTTAAAAAAACATTTTGGCCTTCCTCTCTCTCTGCTTCAGTCTCTTCCTCTGTAAAATGGGAATACTATTTTCCAACCTGGAATCAGAACTGATAGAGCGACATAGAAACACATTGTCCCCCTAGTCCTAACTGAACTCTCCCTACTAATTTTTTAAAAAGCTATCAGGAATGATAAGTCATTCAGTTATTTGGTTGACTGATACCAATTCCATTTGGTACTACTTAAATTGTACAACAAGGAAGGTGAGAGCCCAGATAATCAGCCCTTATTCCTTCATAAAAGAGATTGATTTTCACATGTGTTCAGCCACACTACTCCTTTCCACTGAGATCACTCCCTTGACTATTGCTCGGTTTGTCAACCCTAGCTACATCCCCATAGGTGTCACTGGAAAGCTTGAGAAACACAGCACAGTACTACCGCATTATCACAAGGGAAGAAAATAAGGTATTTCTGCTTCAGTTTTTATTTTTATGGTTGGTTCCTGGGCTGTGGAGATTGGTTAAACACTTGCAGCTTCACGTTGCTGATTCATCAATCCCAGAAGCCATTTATTGCTACATAGATAATAAGGCAATAAAAGATGATCACATAAATAAACTAGTAGATTTGTTAGATAAAATTGAAAATTTTACACTGTAGTTAGCAAAGAACCATAGTTTATGTGACGACTCTGGCAATAACAGAAGCATAGCAGTGTGGAGTGCTGGAAGACTTTACCTCTGATATTTACAATTAGATTGGACAAAGTCGTAGATAATATACTATAGATATTGTTCTACTCTGGCTCAGGAAATGGATGAGATGGTTTAATTCATCTTCTCCATCTCTATTTTCTGTGGTGTGATCCAGCTCTTGTTTAAGTCAATGGAAGGAGTCCCACTGGCTTCACAGGGGGTGGGTTTGGGCCGTGTGATTCTATTCTTGATATACCTTATAAAGTATCACAATATTCTACAGTAAAGACAAAGTATTGTGATAACAAGATTCTGTGTTCAGAACACTACAGCATATTTTTCTAAGGGATTAACTTTTTTTGTAAAATATCCTACCCCCACTGTGAAACCTCCACATTTTAATCTCCTAGCACATTGGGTTTCCAAAGCTTACTTTCATTATTTCAGCAATCTCTGTCAGACATATTGATTTAAATAATTTTAAATACCCTAATCAGAGTAATAAAAGCTTAGTTTGGTATTAATAAAAATGCAACAGAAGCCAGATGTTGTAATTTACTTCATCTTAATATAAAGGCAATCGGGAAATGGCCTCTGTAGTTCATGAGTTTTGACATTAAGGTTGTTATATTCTGGGGCACGTACTGATTCTTCACACTTAGAATACAGAGATATAATGGTCTTCATAGAAACATAGCATAAAAAGCCAGAATTGGCCATTATATCATCTGGTATTTCCTCTTATATATCATAGGCCATTAAACTTCACCTAGTTAGCCCTGTACTGAGCCCAATGACTTATCTTTGACTAAAGCATAACTTTCAGAAAGGCATCCAGTCATGATCTGAAGGCATCAAATGATGGTGAACCCACCACTTGCCTTGGTAGTTTATTCCAATGGTTATTCACCTTCACTGTTAAAAATATGTGCCTAATTTCTAATTTGAATGTGTCGGCCTTCTATTTCTAGCCATTGGTAAACTTTTCTCCATTCCACTTTCAGACCCAATACCTACTCCAGGTAAAGGTACTTATATACTTATCAAGTCACCTCTCAATTTTTTTTTTTTTTGATCAACTAAACAGATTGCGTTCTTTAAGTGTCTCACTGTAAGGCATTTTCTCCATCTTTCAAATCACTCTTGGGACTCTTTTCTATGCCTACTCCAATTTTTCAATAATTCTTTTAAAAAATCCTTTAAAAATGCTTCCATTGCTGGAAGATCTCCCAGCCCCAGGAAAATCTAATTCCCAGAATGCTGTAGGAAGTGGTATTGGCGAACCTTTCCCTAAGCCAATTTCCCAATATGGTGTTAACAAGTATTGAGATACTGGAAGTCCTGTTTTTTTTGTTTGTGTGTTTGGGGTTTTTTTTTGGGGGGGAGGGAGTATAAAGCTTATATCCTGTACAAAATCAGTGGGTTTAGTTAGATTATCACAACCTAAATTCTCCCTGCAATTTCAGTTGGATGCCTTATTCTTCTTCACTTCCTATCAAACTGTTGTCTGCTATTGTACATTATTAAAATATTGCTGCATTCCATACCGATGGGCTAGGTTTCAGTGATGAAGGAAGTGGTTTCAGAATATTTAATGTGTACAATAATGCAGGATGAAAGGTGATATGTAAATGTAAGATATTATTATCTTTGTGTTATAATGATTATTATTCCTGGTACTTGTAAACTACCAGTTGATGACTATAAGTGAGCACCAAACTGAGCTTATGCCAAGCTTCATTATGCATCATTTCTTACAAGTCAGAAATATGATACAAAGGGAGTAACAGTTAATTATTGTGCAACTCCTTAGTTCGGAGTTAAAATGAAATAGGCCTGGGATTAAACAGACAGGTGTATATGCTAAAAATAGACAAACCTTAAAATGATTGTTAATGTCTATATAACATTTAAAAGTGAGAAAAAAAGGCAATGGTAAAAATAGAGAATGTAGTGGCCATTAAGCATGGTATGCACAAACAATAAAAAGAATTAGGAGTGGAGTCAAATATACACATTTTAAATCATCCTTTCATAAATTGTCTTTTTACATAGTAAACTACACCTCTACCTCGATATAACGCGACCCGATATAACACGAATTGTGATATAACGCGATAAAGCAGTGCTCCGGGGGGGCGAGGCTGCGCACTCCGGTGGATCAAAGCAAGTTCGATATAACGCGGTTTCACCTATAACGCAGTAAGATTTTTTGGCTCCTGAGGACAGTGTTATATCGAGTAGAGGTGTATTCAGAAAGATCTATATTTTTATATGTCTATAAAGCACTTACACACTTTATATAAAACATAAATAAGAACTTGATGTTTGCATAGGCAAGCGGTGCACATATACAAATCTGATGCCATAGAAAATTTGGGGTAAGAGTTCCAAATACACCCATTGACTTACAGTTAGACAGGCTCCTAAGTCACTTTTGAAAATGTTACCCTAGGCCCCCTAGTATGAATGAAACTGGGTTGGGTATAGGAGTGCAGTAACATGTCACAGATCTAGTCACGCTCCTCTTGCTGGATACTCAGACTATGATGAAGGAATCCAAACACTGAATCCCATGTGCTGTAGCTTGCTGGAGCTATGCAGAGTTTAGATGTGTGTCTGGCTTTGGGCCTCTGGGAACTCAATCCAGTACTGACCCTGTGTCTGAAACCTATCTTGGCAGTGGGACCCTATGTGCCATTTTCCTCAAGCCTCCCAGTGACTCCTGCATATTCCACAGAATGGCACGAAAGGTGCGAGCCTTCTGGATTCCAAAAAGCAACAGAGGGTCCTGTAGCATCTTTAAGACTAACAGAAATATTGGGAGCATAAGCTTTCGTGGGTAAGAACCTCACTTCTTCAGATGCAAGAACCTCACTTCTTCAGATGCAAGAAGTGAGGTTCTTACCCATGAAAGCTTATGATCCCAATACTTCTGTTAGTCTTAAAGGTGCCACAGGGACCCTCTGTTGCTTTTTACAGATTCAGACTAACACGGCTACCCCTCTGATTCTGGATTGCAGTTTACCTTCAGGGGTACACAACAGTGAAAGCAGACACAAACTATGCACAGGATTCTAAAACACAATTGCTCTTTACTTAACAGCACGAGCTATACACAGATCTAGATAAAATAATAAACACACCTGTGTATACTTTCTCTGCCTCAGTTTCCTCACCACTCTGTAGTTTTTGGGGCTTGGGCAGAATCCTCTGGGGTATCTGGGATCCTTCCCTTGCAGCTCAGTTTCTCCTCAGAATCATGGAGCCTTCTCTAGCACAGCTAGATTTTCTGACCTTGTCTGGTACTGCTGTTACACCAGAGCTCCCTTCTACGAAAGCATGCCAGTTCTCTTCCTCTGTCCTGCCTCTGAAAAACCTTTTCCCTTATTCCTCCTTGCTTTGCCTCCTCTGTCCCTTTGTCTTGTTTCAGAATTTTTCACTCTTTTCACTCTCCCCATCATGCAGACAAATTGGAGCAACTAGTTTCAGCTCCTTAGCATACCCATTGTTTGGTCAGAGTAGTTAAGGTTTCAAAATCACCCATTGTCCCTGGTTTGGTAGGCACATGCTGTACCCTATGTCAGCAAGTGGTCAATTCCACTTCCACATAGAGGAACTCCTGGATACAATAATTTCATAATTATTACTTTGTAACACCAACCAGAATTCATAAATTGTACAGACGAATTCTCCAAATTGTCACACGTCTATTGTTTAGTAATGAAGGGGGAAAAAAGCTATCAAAAGAATAAAAAATAAAGAAGTAACAGTGTCTCCAGAGGGAAGGGGGGAGGAGTTAAAGGTGATAATAGAAACTGCGGTGTTGAACTATTAGGAGGATCAGAAGATGAATCCATATGGACTCTGAATCAGTTTTTCCTGACCATTTGGAAACTGATTTCTGATCCTGCCAATGGTGGATTATGGAGCCCTTCAAAATGTCAAGATGATTTGTCTATAGTCTTTACATTAACACAGGGTTTCTATTATCCTCACTGAAGGAGTCAGAAGATTCCTATTTAAACTGGAGGCTTTTGATTAAAGCAGGGGTAGGCAACCTATGGCACGTGTGCCAAAGGCAGCACGTGAGCTGATTTTTAGTGGCACCCACACTGCCCGGGTCCTGGCCACCGGTCTGGGGGGCTCTGCATTTTAATTTAATTTTAAATGAATCATCTTAAACATTTTAAAAACCTTATTTACTTTACATACAACAATAGTTAATTATATATTACAAGCTTATAGAAAGAGACCTTTTAAAAACATTAAAATGTATTACTGGCACGTGAAACCTTAAATTAGAGTGAATTAATGAAGACTCGGCACACCACTTCTGAAAGGTTGCCGACCCCTGGATTAAAGTAATACAGAGGCTTATGAAACCTCTTTAATATTTTTTATTAATTCATCACTATTTTAAATTCTTTTATTTGGTGCCAGCCTCATTTGTGAAGTTAGCACAAGCTGTCATGTTATTTTTCACAACTGTTTATACACTGCTTTGACACCAACTCTGCTGTGTTGGCCAGCCACTCCCTGCTATTGTCCAGACCATTTTTATTTTCTTTCCGATGAGATGGCAAATCTATTTCCTGGCCAAAATTAGCCTTGTTCACTGAAAATAGTACTGCCCAAGAGTAAAACCTGAGGAGAACATTTGTCAACGTTTTTCACTTCAATCCTGGTTTTTAATGCAATCTCTCTTATCTCAGAAGGCAATGTATATTGGACAGACAGGAAGACGAAGAAGGTGTATTGGGGCATGACTGAAAACACAGTCACTTAAGACCTCAAATGAAAGTTTTAGCCACACATTCTTGTAACTATTTACATTGTACAGAGAAAGACAAAGTGTCCACTGGGGGCATGCAGGTGCACAGGCATAAACCATCTTGCGTTGAAAAGTTACACTAGGGACTACAAGATGCAGGCCAAGAACAGCAATGTTCAGGCTTCTGGCAATGAGGATTTTGTCAGCCCATGAATGACACTACAGCTGGGAAATAAGGGTTCCCTTGTCACATTATTGTTTCCAGGCCACAATGATTATGCCGACTTGCCTTTAGGCCAGTCGGCTGAGAACTACAGAATTTTGTTGAAACAAGCAGTAATCACAACAACTCTCAAAGAAACATAGTAGAAGCAGTTTCTTTCTTCAGAGATTTCCTTATTTGCTCCCTTATATGTTTCTTTATCTTTGACTCTGCCTAACAGAGTCTGTGACTTTTTAGGCACTTACAGGGAAAGAGTTGCAACAGATACTCAGCAGGCTTTCTTGCAGAGATGCAGCAGAACAAAGTAGTGCCTTCTTGGACAGTAAATGCAGTAAGTCGTTAAGTTATCATTCACTCCACAGTCTGGTCTTATTGATTCCAACTGTCCATCAGGTATCTGAGACACAATATACTCCAGTGGTTAGGGCACTAGCCAAGAGATGTTGTTGCTATTCCTGGCTCTGCCAATGAACTGCTGTGTGATCTTGGGCAAGTCACTTTACCTCTCTTTGTCTGTTTCCCCTCCCAACCTTTGTCTTTTTAGATTGTAAAGTCTTTGGGAATGGGATTGTCTCTTACTATCTGTCTATACCTTACTGAGCTCAATGGGCCCTCTAGGCACTACTGTAACAATAATAATAATCTCTCTCAGACTAGCTACCTCCATCTTCCCTGAAACCATTCCTATGACATTACTACCTCAAGGACAATTGTCTGCTTCTGAAATTCCTTTTATCCATTTCCTCGGCACACTCTCTTGTTTTATCTTCTTCAGTTCATCCCAACTACTTGACATACAGCATGTCAATAACATTTAGTCTCTGTGATATTCCTCAAAGAAATCCATTGCAATTTATTTACCAGAGGATCCTTCTAACCAAAACTGAGTGCAACAATCATTTCTATTTATTTTTATTAGGCAAATTTTACTTTGTTTCTGAGACTTTGTAAATAGCATGGAGGTCACTCTGGTGGTCGGCAGGTGAGCCCCTGTCTCAGCTTCCCCACACCCTGGGCATAAATAAGTCAAAGAAGGCTTTTCAATATTAAAGAGCACCCTCTTTAGAGGTTTCAGAGTAGCAGCCGTGTTAGTCTGTATCCGCAAAAAGAAGAACAGGAGTACTTGTGGCACCTTAGAGACTAACAAATTTATTAGAGCATAAGCTTTCGTGGACTACAGCCCACTGGTGGCTGTAGTCCACGAAAGCTTATGCTCTAATAAATTTGTTAGTCTCTAAGGTGCCACAAAGTACTCCTGTTCCTCTTTAGGCGGATACAGACTAACACGGCTGCTACTCTGAAACCTCTAAAGAGGGTGCTCTTTAATATTGAAAAGCCTTCTTTGACTTATTTATGCCCAGGGTGTGGGGAAGCTGAGACAGGGGCTCACCTGCCGACCACCAGAGTGACCTCCATGCTATTTACAAAGTCTCAGAAACAAAGTAAAATTTGCCCAATAAAAATAAATAGAAATGATTGTTGCACTCAGTTTTGGTTAGAAGGATCCTCTGGTAAATAAATTGCAATGGATTTCTTTGAGGAATATCACANCTAAGGTGCCACAAAGTACTCCTGTTCCTCTTTAGAGGGTTTCATTTATTTAACAGGAAACGACAACATGAAACAAAATGAAAGCTTCAATCAGATACTCCACTGGAACTCTGCCCCTGCAATAATCATTTTTATGTTTTAGTCCCTCTAGCCCTGAAGCACTCCCAGGCTGGATTCCCTGCCAGGAGTTTGGGTCTCTGCTGGGTGTTCAGCCAGATGCCAGTGTCTCTATCCCCTTGCCCCCCAATGTGTTGTTCTTTGCTGAAACAGTCCCTAGTGACTCCCCAGGAGGTTCCATGCCTAGTTCATTCCCTTGGGATGCTTTGGTCCCTTGCCTGGGAACACTTTCTCTCTGGGCCTCTTCCTTCTTCCATGAGCCTCTGTTCTCTAGGAAGACACCACTGGGTGTAGCTTCTTGTCCAGCTCCCTGAGGAACGTCTCTCCTCAGGAAGAACAGGAGTACTTGTGGCACCTTAGAGACTAACAAATTTATTAGAGCATAAGCTTTCGTGATGCATCCGAAGAAGTGGGCTGTAGTCCACGAAAGCTTATGCTCTAATAAATTTGTTAGTCTCTAAGGTGCCACAAGTACTCCTGTTCTTTTTGCGGATACAGACTAACCCGGCTGCTACTCTGAAACATCTCCTCAGGAAGTTCTTCTTTTCTGGATTTCCTGACTGAGCCCTCATAAGCTGTAGTAGGCCCACGTACTCCTTATTTAATTAACTGTCACCCTGTTACTTAGGTTCTATGTGTGTGAAACCAGACAATCACTACGTTCTTGAATGAACTCACGCAGAAAAATGATAAAAGACAAAGACACCCTATCACCTGTAGGTGAACACTTAGCACAAAACGGTCACTCTAAATCTGACCTGTCAGCTCTCATCCTCAAAGGAAACCTGCACAACACTTTCAAAAGACGAGCCTGCAAGATTAAATTCACAACTTTGCTAGATACTAAAAATCATGTGCTTAATAAAGACACCGGCTTTATGGCTTATTACAACAACCTGTAACCAACTTACCCCCCTTTCTGTCCTATCACTACAGGGTTGCTAACAGGCCACTTCACCTTGAATGGTCCCTTAGAATATGTTCTAACGACTTATGCTAAACTATCTGTTCCACCTTGTATTTAGCTGTAACACTCTGAGTACCTTTTTCAGACCTGAAGAAGAGCTTTGTGTAGTTCTAAAGCTTGTCTCTTTCTCCAACAAAAGCCAGTCCAATAAAGGATATTATCTCACCCACCTTGTCACCCAATTACTTAGGCCCATAGGTGGATCTGAGTTGGCTCATTCTCCTTAGTGGAGCCCGTTACAGGTATGCTGGGTGCCTGACCCCCTCAGGGACTAGTCCCTGTGACAGACTTCTCAACTTCTACCTCAGGCAATCTCGCTGATCCTGCTATGGTAGATATCTCAGGTTAGTATATTAATGAAAACAGATTGTTTTTGGCTAAATTCCTACCTGCTTATTATGATTAACTATAATGCAACAGTTACAAGGTTGTGGGGATCAAACACCAAGGCAGGGCCGGCTTTAAGCCGATTCACCCGATTCCCCAGAATCGGACCCCGCACCTAAGAGAGCCCTGCTCCGGGGGTCTTCAGTGGTATTTCGGCGGCAGGGGGTCCGCTCCGGGAGTTTTCGGTGGGATTTCGGAGGTGGGGGGGTCCTTTGGTGCTGCGGAAGACTCGGAGCGGACCCCCTGCCACGAAGTGCCGCTGAAGCCCCGGACTGCCACCGGGTATTGGAATCGGGCCCCACGGGTCATAAAGCTGCACCTACAGCAAGGTTTGTTATTATTTCTAAATAAAAAGTAAGTCTTAAAAGAAAACATAAGGAGTATATATAGACAAACCAACAATAGACACTATTTATTATTATTCCAGAGGGAGATATATATATATATATAATAAAATCTAAGCTGTACATGGTTATCCCTCTAGCGGTGGTTCCCAAACTGGGGTTTGTGAAATGTTACAGGAGGTTCACGTGAGTTCTGTGCCCCCAGGCAATTGACATGTTTCACTTACTAGTTGTTTTTTTCAGCTGCACTGATTCATTTCTCTGGTTACTCTGAAGGTTTGTGGTGCTGATGTGCTTTACAAAGAGACAGAAGATAATCTTAGTGATTCCCACCTGGTGGCTGGACCTTTAACATCAGCTGATTTTTTTTTCTCTGTTCTTGCCTCAGGTTCAATGGATCCAAAGGACTTCCTGAGGGAGGCACAAATAATGAAGAACCTTAGACATCCAAAGCTTATTCAGCTCTATGCGGTTTGCACTTTAGAGGATCCAATTTATATTATTACTGAGCTGATGAGACATGGAAGTCTGCTAGAATACCTCCAAAGTAAGCAAAAGACTAAAAACTAATTTCAGATAGTACTGTAGCTTGCAGTTTAGTAAATGCGCTAAATAAAGGGGAAGAGTGCAGTGCTCTGATTTAATATGAAGGCTGTAATATTTATTAGGGGGGCAAAAAGGGTTTAGAAACCATTGACTTGCCAAACAACCTAAAAGTAATTGGGGAGGGTGGAGACAGAATTTACATTAGTCTTATTCACGTTATAGTGACCCTGGGGCTTTGTGTTGATGTCCTATGCCTAAGGCTAAGATTTAGTCATGGGCATTTTTAGTAAAAGTCATGGATAGGTCACGGGCAATAAACAAAAATTCACGGCCCCGTGACCTGTCCATGACTTGTGCTATTTCCCGGTGACAACATTTTTGGTGTTCTGGGGGAATCCGGGGACACAGCTGCTGCTCTGGAGGGGGGCTCTGGGCATCCGCTGGTGCTGGGGGGGTGTATCTCCGGGGCACCCACTGGTGCTGGGGGGGTATGTCTCCGGGGCACCCGCTGGTGTGTCCACTGGTGCTGGGGAGGGCAGCACAGGACTACCGCAGCTGGCAGGGGCCAGCCCTGTTGTCCCAGGACTGCAGTCGCTGCTGCTGGCGGGGGACAGCCCCGCTGGCCTGTGACTGTCACCGACATTGCTGGCAGGGGGCCCGGAACCACGGCAGCCGCTGCTGATGGAGGGCGGCCCAGGACTGATGTTGTTGGGGGAGGGGGGCTGTTGCAGCTGGTACCAAGCTGCCCGAGCTTCTCAGGCAGCCCTGGGGTCAGTTGCATCTGCTGGCTGCAGAAGTCACACAGGTCCTGGAAAGTCATGGAATCTGTGACCTCTGTGACAGACTCACAGCCTTACCTATGCCTTCAGTTCATTGACCTGAGATAAGCAAGTGTAATAAGTGAAAGCCCAACCCTAGTCTCCTATGCAGGTATTTGCAGGTGAAACCTCACCATCCTTGATGGAAAAATAGTGAGGAAACTGGGTTGAAACTCATGGAATTTACATGCCTCTATCTGGGAATAACCTGTGCAGGAGAGAGTTCTGCCCAATATTCCTGACCATTTAAGAAGTGATGTTGACTACAATGGTAGAGGTTCATCGATAGCCAGGAAAAATAGTAATTTCCAGTGTGTTACTGAGTCTGGCCACATACTGTTGTAAATATGGCATGATGCAGCACAGTGCAAATCAGGCGATCACATTGTCCCTGGCTAAATTCTCCCTCCTCAAAATGTATTCTTCATTTTCTTTGGGGGGTGGGGAGGGGTTTAAAACAAACATTTTGTGCAGTGTTTCCTGCACAGTGGTCTGTCAGGTTTTACCATGAAGGGGGCTGTATTATAGTGATGGGCAAGCAATCCTAATGTATAGTTTATTAAAGTGCTTCAGGATCTTTCCTGATGAACACTGCTGGATACATTTAAAGTATTATTTATTATTAATTGAGCTGTCACCAGGCACATTAATGGAACACAACAGAGCAATATTTTCATATTACAGATATAAATTAAATTGTCTTAAATGTATTAATATTTGTATCAGTTGTGATGTGCAGTGGTCCTGTTGTTGCAATCTTGATATTTGGCGAGGATTTACCAAATCCTGCAGTCTCAAATGGGGGAAATATTTAATGTTGAATTTCACACTGGTAATATGTCTGTCAGTGAGAACCTCTCCTATCTTTTTGTCTATTGAATAAGACATTGTGACTGATTGGTGAGATCACGATGCATCCCTGAGCTTTCTTCAGTATTTCATTTCTGTAGTAAATTCTTTATAAAAGATGGTTTTGTCTAAAATTGTTAGTAACAAGGGACAGGAGGAGCTGTCAAATTTTCCTTACATGGTAGAGAATAAGTCATGGGTAGATTTTGTAAATTTATTTGCCAGTGCCTGTAGTTTGAATGCATTGTCTCGCATTAATATCATGATTTTTTTCAAAAGTACTTGATAACAAACCTAAATCAACAAAAGCTGGGTTATACATTTACAATCAGCGATGAGTATGGGGCACTGTGTAGCTGGAAGTGATGAGGAAGGGAATTGTGACTCTCCGAAGAGCATAGAATAATTCCAAAACACATGCATCCTCCTAGTCACTCCACTTTAGGTATCGTGTGCTCCTGAACTGCAACACACTCCATTCATGGATCTATTTTCTTGTCCAACAGACTGAACAATAAGAGTTAGTGTCTGTTGGTATCCACAAATGCAGAACTGCACTGCGTTATATGGTTCTACAACCTGCTGACAGATTTTCATGATGTTGTATCATTAAGCTGTAAATTGTCATGTAGCTTGATTTTTCTCTCTGTTTTAAAGGTCATGGCTGCTGTTAAACACGGGTGTGGGGGAGGAGAAGAGCTTCTGATTCAATAATAGAAGGAAATAATCTCAGTGTTGGATTATCATGACAATCAGTTTAGCCTCAAAGAGGAAGTAGGCAGGGCTAATTTAATCATTAAAATTCAGCCTTTCAGCAGGAAATTCAAGGTTTAGAGATTGTGGAGTACAGTGGCATACCATACTGCGGAACACTCTTCCTAAAGCACGGCTGCAAGGTGCTCTATATTCAGGCAGATGAACTGCCAGGAGTGGAGAAAGTGATTCAAGGCAGTGCTATCCACTGTCACTATGAATCAGTGGGACATCATTAGCCGCAGCAGACTGCCAACTGCAGCTGATATTTTTTTGTCTTTAATGCCAAGGCAGCTAGGAAGGATAATCCACATTCCTAATATAAAGAGAGCACCAAACATGACTGAGATAGCAGTATCTCATTGGACTATTCAAATTTGGAAAGTTTTTGGAGAAGTGAAATGCTATGCAGATACGTTTCCTATTACAGTAAAGCACTTGTGCGTATCCTTCTGATGCTGTGGGTCCTGGGTTCAAATGTCACTCATAAGAGTGATGACTGTATATAGCAAGGAGTTGGTCACTCCTTCAGGGTTAATCATCCTGAGTGCAGAAGTGTCTAAATTCGTCTCTCCCCCAGCAGCAGTTAATCTGGCCTAATATGCCACAAAAGGCCTGAATCTGAGTTGTAATTTGTAACTCATCAGTGACATCTTTTGGTACCTGCCTTGCCATTTACGGTCTCAAGTTACTCAGGCCAATGTATTTCCCTAATGTATTGAGCCAGCCTGCTCTGTTCAGGGGTCTTTTAACACTTTGTTTGAGCACCATCTCTGACTGAGCTAAATTAGTATTTCAGGAAGCTGTTGATCTTAACAAATGGCATAGATATTGTTTCAGGAGATTCTATGAAAGAAGACATAGTTTAAGGACAACTCAAGGAACCTTATCGCTGAGGCAACATAGCTAACAGTAAGAACCACTCAGGTGGATTCTAAAGATAAAATGAAGCTTTTACACTTGACAGTAGCCGGTCAATTTTTATGTTAGACTTGTCTGGGGACACTAGTTCTCATGTGTGGCCCTGCCTCACCCTCCATTAATCTTTGGTTGCCAAAAATGAATACAAATATTAACTGTTAACCACATTTTAAGATGGGCGATTTGCCTCTTGGAAAGACAAATACCTACACTGCCACAAAGAGGTAGGCGCCACTTTGTTGGGAGGTGCCTGAACCATCTGAGATATACCCTCAGATCCACTGCTGCATTAGTTATTAGCTCTTTTAAATGAGCTCCGTCTGGATGCTGAATGGGGGTTGTTTTTCAAGGGGAAACTAACTAACTTCACACCTTTACAGACAATTGCTTAACCTTTACCGTTCTTTAGGACTCCTACTTTATTCCATAGCTTGATGTTCTTGGTTTACAGTGGAGACGTGGGCCATTCTTTCCCAACAGCTGACACATTTCAATAACTTGAGAACTCACAGAGACACTGTAAATATTGACAATAATCCCACCTTTTTTCTTCGATACAGATGATGCAGGTTCACAAGTCCATCTGCCTGAACAAATAGACATGGCAGCTCAGGTTGCCTCAGGTATGGCTTACTTGGAATCCCAGAACTATATCCACCGGGATTTGGCGGCCAGGAATGTCCTTGTGGGCGAACACAATGTTTACAAAGTGGCAGATTTTGGACTTGCAAGAGTTTTTAAGGTGGGTTTGAATGAGTTTGGATTTTTTTTGTTATTTATGTATGAGAATTAGCATGAACTCCAGCTGTGCAAAAAATGGTTCAGAAAATTAAGGATGTGTCGACATTGCAAACAAAAGGATGTGTTCTGAATTCAGTTTAGCTAACTCCTATTAAAATAGCAGTGAAGACAAGGCATCTTGTCTGTTTGCTCTGGTTAGCAGATTGAGTTCAACCAAGATCTCCTATAGGCTTTAACTCAAATTGCCAAAGCGGAATTGCCATGTCTTCACTGCTGATTTAACCTGAGTTAGTTAACATGGCTGAGATAGCTAACCTGAGTTAAGAACACACCTTTTTTGCAATGTAAATATACCCTACAAAATGATATGTTAATTTAGGACTGGATTGTAACTGTACACTGCAGCCTGGGTAGCAGGCAGTCTGGATCCTGAAAGTCACAATCCATTTCCTGCTTCCCTCTTGCTGAGGAGAAATGAGGGGGTGCTCCACCCCCACTTAGTCCCAGGGGGTGCTCCACCCCCCACTTAGCCCCAGGCCCTGTCCCACCCCTGCCCCCACCCCTTCCCCTAAGCCCCCACCCTACCCTGCCTCTTCCCACCCCTGCTCTGCCCCCAGCCCTGACCCCACTGCACCCCTTCCCCCAAGCCTCTGCCCCTGCTCCACCCATGGCCCCGCCCCCACTCCACCCCTTCCCCCAATGCCCCACCTCTTCCTGCTCCCACCTCACCCCCTTCCCATCTCTTTCCACACCCTTCCCTGAGCATGTCCTGTCCCCGTTCTTCCCCCTCCCTCCCAGCGCCTCCTGCATGATGAAGAATGGCTGATCACGGCAGCTGGGAGGTGCTGGGAGGGAGGGGAAGGAGTTGATTGGTGGGACTGCCAGTGGACGGGAGACACTGGGGGGAGGAGGGAGAGCTTGGCAGCCGGTGGGTGCTAAGCACCCGCTAATTTTTGTGGTGCTCCAGTGCGTGAGCACCCATGGAATTGGTGCCTATGTATGCTAGCTAGCCTTTTTTTGCTGACAGCTTACTTCTTCCTTTGAATGGGTAGTGGCTGGTTCAGGGGCCGGGGAGGGGGGAATGGACAGAAATGGAATCAAGATTCTTCCCATACCTCATCTACCTGCTTGGGTGGGGGGAGTAGCAGCCCTTTGGCAGCTGTTTCCCTCCTCTCTCCCCAGACATCTGATGCAGGGCCCGGCAATGCAGGTAGCCATCACTAAAGAGCAAGGCCTCTCTAGACGTCCCTTCTCCCTCTCATTCCCACGTGCAGGCTCAGCAGTTCAAACATGCTACTTGAGTTCTTAGTTCCTCATTGAGATCAGGTTTTTCTCTACTGTTTCAGTAAATTGTATACTATGGCATACTGAACATGATGCCACTAGGAGTTAAATTAATAAACAAATGGCTTTTCAGTTTACAAGGGGATTTTATGAATTTCAATAAGTAGCTGAAAATATCCAAAGCTTTGTTTTTGTTTTTGTTTTTATTTTAAATTTATTTATATTTTTGCTCTGGGAAGGATAAAAGAACTTTTGTTGCCAATTGGTTTTCATACCAAATGCAATGGTTCTAGAAGTTGAGATTCAAAATAGATTTGGTATTATGCCCTTATTGTAGTATAAAATGTTGAGCTGACACTGAAAGTACTCCTCCTCATTTTTGACTCTACTGTGAATATTTTTAGCCTGAGATATATTTCTTTTTAAACTGAACATGTGAATTTTGAGTATTAATAAAGGATTTTTCTTCTGTATGTGTTTAGGTGGAGAGAGAAATCAACAGTTACTGAAATTTCTTGTTAAACTTGAACATTTCTAAACTAGTCACCATATAATATATTCCCAATGGTGTTCATTTGGAAATACTCTTATTAGTAGGCCAAGGGATTGTGGATTCAGTTTCCGTACTAATACTTGTGTAGGAGGGCCTACACAAAGTCCTCTATACTCTAAGAGGAAGTGAAGCATAATAAACATATACATTAACATACTGAAACCATAGTTTGTTTATACAGATGAGAATGAAGGCCCTGATCCTCAAGGTATCTAAGTGCTTAAATATCTTTGAGGGTCTGGGCCTAAGTCTGTGATGCTAACTGCTAGACATAATCTTATGAAGAAGTGTAGGACATAATAGCAAGGAAAGAACATATCCAATTTTTGAGATTACTCACAATATTATTTAAAATCTGCATAATCTGTATATAAGTTTGCATGTTAAAAAACCTGACAGAGGCTAAGATATGGATGATATGCCCTAGATTCCATTTAAACATTGGAAACATCCTAAAATGTTCCCAAAGGTTGGATGTCCATGCAATAAAACTCTGTAGATGTGGGTCTGTGGAAAGTAAAGGATTAACCCCAGAGAACTTCCATTACTAAAAATATTTCTCCATGTATTTTTTTATATATCCATTGAACTAATATATTAATTTAAAATCAGTTTGGGTCTGTCTTTCAGTGCTTGAAAACTGGTGAAGTGGTAATTAGCAAAGTCAATAGCCCTTCAATGCCATCAGTAAATCACAAAACAGAGGTTTCTAAATGCATTAGTGCTTGCTATTGCCTCCTCTATTTATAGAAGATCAGACCCGAAGCCAGTCTGACCATGCAGTCTCTAGTGCCAATATGATGCTTGTGCTGCGATTTCTGGCAGACTTATGGAATCCTTTCATGCCGGATTCAGAATTCACAATAGCAGGCCATAATTAAGCACAAGCCATTCCAATACTGGGTACTCACTTGAAGTTACAAGTGCCTTAGAAAAGCTTCTGTTGAACAAAGATGTTTCTCATCTATAAGATCCCAGTTCAACAAAGACGTAAGCACATACTTTAGTCCAACTGAGTTCAAGTGCTTGACTGAACAGGGCTGAGTTAAGCATCTGCTTAAGTGCTTTTGCTGAATCAGATCCTAACTTGGGTTTGTTTTGTATGTAATAGTTAGAAAATGAAAATGTATATGAAGCTAAACATGAAACGAAACTCCCTGTGAAATGGACAGCCCCTGAAGCGATCCGCTGCAATAAATTCAGCATTAAGTCTGATGTGTGGTCATTTGGAATACTTCTTTTTGAAATAATCACCTATGGGAAGATGCCTTATTCTGGTAAGTATTTTATTTCAAAGTAATATTTAGATACACTTCTTGATTATTTTTAATTTTTTTCTTTATTGAATTGGAAGCTTATTTAAGGGTTGAAAATCTAAATATGGAATAAAACATCGCAGGTGACCTTCATTCCGAGCTGCTGGATGTCCCAGTCCTCCTGAAAGTTCTCCAAAACCTGTAGTTTCCAGTTATTTAAGACTTGATTAGTTGGTACCAATCAGTGGTTCAATAGCTTAGCTTGTTGGCTATTCGTCTGGGACACCAGACCAATCAAGTCCACTGCTGGAAGGTACAATGGGAGAGGCTTTTGTGGACTTGTGTTTGACCATCTTTATGAAGGTATCACATGGAAGGAGAGATTCCAGTGTGAGATGCTGCATAGGCTCAGCAAGGAGAAAATGCATGAAGAGAAGAAGAGGGTTTTTGTTATTTTTCCCAATTCTGGACTTCTGCAGGGGGGAACCCACATAAAGAGAAGCATAGACTGGATTTGGGCAAAAAGAGCACTAGCCAAGAATGGATTTAACAATATCAGAGCAGAATATGTCTCCAGTGGTATGGGTAGCTATCAGGGAAATGTGACTATTATTAGCACAAGGTAGTGTGACCATATTTCCCTATGCTAAATACGGGACACCTGGTAAAATTACTCGTATTCAAGTGAGTTCAACGGCAATCAGTCAGGTTCACATTAACATCAAGTTGACTGAGCCCCTGTTAAAAAGAAATATTGCGTAATTGGACTCTTTTTATTTACCTTCTTATCTTTAAGGCGTTAGGGGTCACATGGGGAGAGGTCACACACACACACACACACTCTCACACACACACACACTCCTGCACACCTCTCTCACATGGTGTGTGTGTGTGTGTGAGACCGACCAATCCTCCCCTCCCTGCCCAGCACTCTCTGCCCTCCATGCCTGGCTGGGGCCCCGGGATGGACCCGCCTCTCCTGGTACCTGCTATTGTGTCTTTCCGAGGCAATGAGTGTGGGGGGCACGCATGGTCACATGGCCCCCGTCCCCAGACTTCTGCCAGGGTTCACACCAGAATGTGACCAGCAGCAGGTGTTTGGCACTGTGCAGGAGGAAAGGGATGGGAGCTGCATCCCACTGGCCGGAAATGGGACAGGGGTGGAGCCCCACTGGCCGAGACCTGGCATGAAGCAGGGGCTGCACTGACGGACCAGCAAGGGGAGAAGCCAGCCCTGCTTACTACACCTTCGCCCCCACCACCAACCTTGTGCATCAACCCCCATTGTCGGCCACTGGCCCCCACCCCCCACTCACCATTGGTGGGTGGGCGGCTGGTGAGCAGGGATCCGGCCAGCAGCAGGACCCACAAGTACTCATGGGGGGGGGGAGAGGAAGATACAGGACAATTTGCCTGTTTTCAAGAAAAAGTCAGGACACCCGCAGGAGGGCTTAAATACGGGACTGTCCCTTTAAAAATGGGACATCTGGTCACCCTAGCACAAGGTATCACTAAAATGATAGTTTGTTATTTTAATTTGTTGTTTGCTGAGGAGAACATAGAGGAGGGCAAGAGACAGAGGAGGGGACAAGGAAGGGGAACTTCCAATTTATCTCCCCCTTCCCTTCCCCAGCCTATACCTACACAGCCTTTTGTTCTCTGCTTCAATCACCAAGACTTCCATTTCAGATGATCCCAGACTGCCACTCCCTGTGCATGGAGCATTTCAAATTCAGTTTTAGTTTTTTGATGGTGTGATGGGAGGCTTTACTCACTGCTGGGCTGCAATGCCTTCTGGTGGTTCTGGGGATTTGCTCTGTCAGCAGGGCCGGCTCCAGGCCCCAGCCTGGCAAGCAGGTGCTTGGGGCGGCTGCTCTGGAGAGGGGCGGCATGTCTAGCTATCCCGCTCGAAGCGAAGGACCTCCCGCCGAATTGCCGCCGCAGATCACGATCGCGGCTTTTTTTTTTTTTTTTGGCTGCTTGGGGCAACCAAAACCCTGGAGCCGGCACTATCTGTCAGGCTGACCTCCCTTCCAGCGGTCTCACTCCATCACTCTGTCTCTTTCTCTCTCTGTGGCCCCTTTCTTCTCCCAGGAGCTACAGCCTCCTTTTTCATAACTCAGATCTCCAGCCAGGCCACTATGTTGTTCCCCTTTTGGGGATAGGTCAAAATCTCATTGCCAGCAGTCTCAGGCAATCTTCCCATTCGCTGGCCCAGGTGCCATTTCCTCAGAAGCTGGTAGGGGAACTTGGGACCGCCCTCTACTCCAGGTTCCAGCTCAGGGGTTCTCTAGTCAGCAGCCAAGGTCTGCACTCCTATTCCTTGCTGCCTTTTCCTGAGCCTCTTCTGTAACTTCTGTCTCTTCCCATTCCTCTGGGTTAGCCAACCCAAACTCCCTCCTCTGGTGGAGTAACTGTAAGTTACCTGCCTCTGTAGCCCCAACCACACCGACCTTCTCCCAGGGAGTGACTATAGACTACCTTCTTACACCCTTTTTCTGTTACCAGCCTCCTGGCTTTATAACCCTGGCGCACCTCTGCCCCCAGCTGGGCTTCATCAGCCAATTATTCCTTAGCGCTTTCCTCCAGGTGCAGCCTATAGGTTCATTGGCCTATTTTACCCTTCAGCCCTTGGGAGGAGTGGACACACCATCACAGATGGGTTTCATGCTATGGAACAAGTAGCAAGGAAAAGACTCCCCTTGCTGAAAATATAAAGCAAAATAAGGCCCATCGTCTTTGCTTTATAAAAGCACACTCTGGTCTGTGCTTATCTAGGGCATAGCCTATGTGAACCTTCACATCTGAAAATGTAAGTCCCTGTGCCATAATTGTTTGCTTCCTTAATGTCATTTTCAGGACCATGTCCTCAGTAGCCAGTCGAGAGAAAAGGTCATTATGAAAACCAGTAGATGCTCTGATTGCTTATGGAAGGGCTAGGCAATGTTCCAGATGCAGTAGGTCTCAGTGGCTTTTCTAATCCCTTTACCCAGTGGCTTAGATCTTGAGTCCACGCATCACAGGTCAAAGGTGCTTACATCTATTCTACACACATACTCTTTTTCCATTTCCTCTTACAGCTGCTGGTTAAGTTTTCTCTGTCAAAACTTCAGAGCCAACAGCTACTCGTGACACCAACACTTCAAACAGTTCTACTACTTGGTCTCAGTAACCAAACATTACAACACTAAACAAGGAGTGTCAACACAACAAACACATGCTCTGAAATGAGAACTTTTATAACGAGGTTTCTCACTGGAATCACTTTGTGACTATTTTAATTGCTTAGCTGGGGTCCTTGTAGCAATTTTAGAAAGGTGTGGTGTGAATGTTATAAATTCCCACTGAGCAGTAAGTCAGGAAGGAATTAAACCAGGGACACCTATTTCCCCCCGTATCCTGCAGCCATATTTGGTAACTGCCAGGAGCCCAAGGGCTGCATTTAATTTGCAAAAGGAGTAATATGCAGCCACCCTTACTATAATTCAGAGGTGCAGTCCATATTGACAATAGGTTCTGATTTGTAGTGTGTTTAATCCAAGCAGTTTAGCATGCTGGGAGTTGTAGTTTCCATGGGCTGTATCTGTATATTAAAGGAAAGGATGGCAATAGGCCATATGCTAGTCACTCAGCCACACTTTGGCCATTTTGGGAATAAACACATTTTAATGAGCAAAACTGATACACAGGTAAACATCTGCAAAATAATAAACAGATTCATAGAACTTTTGAAAATTGGTCTTAAAAGAGATTCACATGTGGCCCTCCATTTGTGCATGTTCATTTTTATGCTCACAAATCACTTGCATGAGCTAGGCTTGTGCTCTGTCCTTGTATGTGCACATACACACCCATTTTTACACCCAGTTTGGGTTTTGTGTATGTAGACATTATAATTTTGCATGCACAGGAGATATGTGCATGCAAAGTCATGCATGCAAAAATTGAGCCACTTTCTGATAATTTCCTCTTTCTTCTTCTTCTTCTTTTTTTTTTTTAAATGTATTTCAGGTATGATGGGCTACCAAGTAATCCAGAAGCTGGATAAAGGATACAGAATCCCTCAACCAGCTAACTGCCCAGATAAGCTCTACAACATTATGCTGGAGTGCTGGAATGCGGAGCCCAAAGAACGGCCCACTTTTGAAACATTGCACTGGAAACTGGAAGATTATGATATGGACTCTACATCCTATATTGATGCAAATGCTTTTGTAAATTGAGTGTTGTGGCAGAGACTGAAGAAAATCAAATGATCAGTTAAATAAATATGGTATAAAGGGTAACCGTGAAATAAATTTCACCTCAAAATATGGGGGAGGAGATGTTTAAATTATTAGATGAAACTAAGGAATTTTATAAATTGCCAAGGCTATGGTGATGCTCCAGGACACTAGAAATTTGAATGTCAGCCATTGTCTTTCAAAATTAAGAAAACTGAAATGAGGGGGCTTTATTGTTTTTTTTTTTTTTTTTTGTAAAATAAGCTCTCTTCTATTTATTATTTAAATAATAGACCAAATGAATGAACAGATGAGATTGTTGTTCAATAAGCACTGTTGCATTTCACGGTTTAGCTACTGGAATGGTTATTTCTTATTCCTTAGATTGCTGAAGCTCATCAGCTTGTTGCTATGAAGGAATCTGATTACTTTGTTGCACAGCAGGACCTGTGCTTTGAGCCTTTTCTTTTCTTTTTAAAATATCCTGTGACTATAATGCTGGCAAAGCCATATTAGATGTCTTGATTGTACATGGAGTGCACATGCCTTTGCTAAAGAGGAAAATGAAACAGATATTGGGAAAAGAATTAAAATAGCAGCAAAACACAAACTTTTTGCTTTGTATGTGCAGTGTCCATCTTATGAAATAATCACAATTAGCATTAGTTAACTAAGTTTAAGACACTGATGATTTTTTAAATTATCCACTGAGGTGCATAGGAACATTTTATAATCCATTAATTTTAAGAATCATGAAGCTGAAGAAGTGGGCTGTAGTCCACGAAAGCTTATGCTCTAATAAATTTGTTAGTCTCTAAGGTGTCACAAGTACTCCTGTTCTTTTTGCGGATACAGACTAACACGGCTGCTACTCTGAAACCTGTCATGAAGCTGAAAAGATTTTTCATAATGAAATAGACATGGCCTTAATATTTTGGAGTGATTCTGCAAAATTCCCAACCTCAGCTGACGCATTTGACAGCACTGTGCCTAGGACCATACATAGACTCAGCAAATTGCTTCTTTCCCCCCTTCTCTCTGTTCCAAATGGATCTGATTTATTTTATATAGCATAGGATGACATTAGGGGAAGAAGGAGAAGTAGAGCTCTGCTGATTATACGCGGGTCTGAGCATTGTTAGCAACATTTAAAATTTTTCCAATTCTAGGTAAATTAGCCAGGGGTAGGGCTTCTGCTAAATCCCGAGACCTTGAAGGCTTTTGTGTGCAGCATAATGGTGAACTATATTTTCCCCTTCATTTTCAGTCATTGAACAATAGAATCCATTGTAGTCTGTAATATTAATACAACACATACTATAGGCTCAAAATAAGTATCTAACCACTATCTCCCAGTATCAGAGATACAAGGTATCTGCCAGGAAAATCCTAAAATAGATATAAATAAATGAAAAGATTCACTAACCTAAAATGTGTATGTCTTTCATTGCTTATTCTCGCTGCCATTTCCTTATTCTCTTCTCCTTCCACATCAAGCCTATTTACTCCATTTCAATACCTCCCATTTCCCCCACTCATTTGTAATCTATTTTTAATCTCCTCTTTTCTTTGTCTCATCTCTTCTTTTCTTGGAAGGAAGAAAAGGTTCAATGACTTGGCCAAAGGCACAGTGGAAGTCAGTGTTGGGCACTGGGATGAAATGCAGTATAGCCTCATGATGATGAGCCACCCCCCTCTTTGTAACAGGAGCTCACACTGACTACTCAGCAGTGAAACAAGCTCAGCTACTGATTAGTGACCAGCAACCAGATGGAACTTGTGATGACCATAGCACCATCAGCCCAGGAGGCAGTCCCCTACTCATAAATTCAAGTCCAGGATCCTTACAACCCTGGGTTTAACAGGTACCATGCACAACTTGACTTTTGATAGCCTATTGTTTTTCAGGGGGAAAAAATCACTGCAAATTTTCAATCCAGACGAGGAGGTTGCATTTCGGGGATGATTGTGACACTGGAATAGGTTAGAAACATTTTAATTAAAAACTGATTTCACCCTTGACACTTATGGAGTTGTAAAATTCAGAAGGGTCCTTGGCTTTGGGCTTCAGTGGCCACATAGTTTGAGGGTCTTAACTCCTAAGGACATTCATGTCATCAAGAACAGATCAAAGGGGACATTTAAGACTTGTTGGAATCTTAGTTATAGAAAGCACCTATATTAGATAAACTTTACAGCTGATGATATAAAGGTTACAAGAGTCCTATAGCACGGGAGCTGTTGCATCAAGCTCCCTTCAGAGAAGAAAACCTAACACAAAGAATTAATTGTCATAATTAAAAGTTACATCAAAAGGCCCCAAATCCTCTGTGCTAGACAGTATAGTTGGGTTGAAATGGACAAATTCCCATACTATCCTTAAACACCTCAATGAATGACCCAGTATGTCTGGAAAAAGCTCATATATGTAGGAAACATGTTCCTAGATCAACACAGGACCAAGAGCTCATAAACTTGTAATTTCCGTCCTCTTCCCTCAAATATGCACTGCTGTATAATTACACTCTACATAGATTTTTTTATTTGTGAAATTTCTATCAAAAACAGTAAAAATCAATATTTTTCTATGATTTTATTTAACTTAGTTTAAGTACACTGTAGGCCTGAGGTGTGCGTAGGTGCCTAAAGCTTACAGTTAGTACAGGAATTTGTGAGTTTCATCCCCAACTGTACTGACTGGCATAGAGGATTTTGAAGGTGCTGGGATATAGTGTAATAAGCTAGAAAAAGCAAAACTGTGGCCACTTCAATACATAGCAACTCTTCCTCCTGAGGTGGGAGGGGTAGCAGTATGGGGACTGTACTGCATTTTTGAAGAGATGGTGCTCCTGCCCAGGGCTGGATCCAGGCACCAGCTTACCAAGCAGGTGCTTGGGGCGGCCACTCCGGAGAGGGGCAACACGTCCAGCTATTCGGCGGCAATTCAGTGGACCATCCCTCACTCCCGCTCAGAGCGAAGGACCTCCCACTGAATTGCCGCCGCAGATCGCGATCGCGGCTTTTTTTTTTTTTTTTTTTTTGCGCTGCTTGGGATGGCAAAAACCCTGGAGATGGCCCTGCTCCTACCACACCAGGAATGGAGATGATTTTATGTCATCTTGCCAGCTCTGCAGTTAAGTTTCCCTGAGCCAGAGCACTGTATTGAGGATAGCTCGTTTGGCCCAGGGACACTTTCTCAGACACTCCATGTCCTGTGACTGTAAGAATCTGGAAATTGGAGCACTTCTTACCTTTTCCTTTTGCTTTTTGTTGTAGAGTTGGATCCGAGCCATAAAATAAAATCTGGCTCTGGATCAGACTGGGGGAATAAGGTGGGATTCAATCTAAGAGTGGCAGAATCTGCTCCTAAGCATGTGCATTTATTCAACTAAAAGTGACTGAATATAAAATTGATTCTCCACAGCCCTGCACCTTTTGTTGTCATTTATACCTATGTGATGTGGCTGCGACACATTACCATTCTATTTTAGCTCTGTTTTTCACTACTAGTTAGAAAGCACAAGGCAGTGGAGAATTAGGCTCCAAAGAAAGAGTAAAATATAGAGCAGTTTAAAATATTGCTATCTACTCTTTTTTCCCCTCCATTTTTCTATAGGCTGGGTAGATGTAGCTAATCAACTTGTGTGTTGTTCAGACCCTGACAGAAATCAAACTTGCTTAGTGGTGGTATAGTGTAGACCTTGGCTGAAATCCTCCTATCAGATTGCTTCCTTAATCCAACCCATTGGAAGCTAATGATCTAACCAGTGGACCAAATTCGGTGATGTTCATGTGCTACCTGAGGCATGCTGCACATACACTAAGAAGATCCAATCCATTTCAAAACAATTTGTATTTATATGACAGATACCAATTGTAGTCAGAGCTCTTCTCTAAGGCTTGATTTAAATGGAACATCAAGGTTAGCGTTTCCAGTTATAGTGCACACTAAAATGGGTTTAACTTATTGCACTTGATTCTTGAGGCCTTTTATGTTCAAAGTTCTGCCAAAGCAATCTATTGCACTTGTTTTTACTTGGCTCATAGATGGAAAATAATGGATTTAGTTATGAGAAAGAGTAATAGATTAAAAAAAAACTGACACATTTCTATGTTTAGATAGAATAAAGGGATCAGGAAGATATAAGTGGAATTTTTGTACAATAGACTAGCTCTTGTAAAATTCACTTCACATAAATTGTACTGAGACACCTTTCTATGTAATGTTTTATTTATGTAATTCAGGGTTTTTTTTATAGAATTAAATCATTTCATGCAGTCCTTCAAAAGCTCATTTTGACACAAGCTTAAAAATGTCACGTCAGATAAGACGACTCCCCAGTTGTGTTCTGCTCTGTATTCTTCAAGAACCTCTGAAGAATTAAAATTACATTTTCCACCCTAAATATCAGAAAAGCTGTGAACTTTACTTTTGATTCTTATAAAAAAGTCTTTGGACAGATGGCCTGCAGTCTAGAGCAGGGGTGGGCAAACTTTTTGGCCTGAGGGCTCCATCTGGGTATGGAAATTGTATGTCGGGCCATAAATGCTCACAAAATTGGGGGTTGGAGTGCGGGAGCGGGTGAGAGCTCCAGCTGGTGGTGCAGGCTCTGGGGTGGGGCCAGAAATGAGGAGTTCAGGGTGTGGGAGGGTTTTCTGGGCTGGGGCAGAGGGTTGGGTTGCAGGTGGGAGAGTGAGGGCTCCGGCTAGGGATGCAGGCTCTGGGGTGCAGGAGGGTGGGACTGAGGGGTTCAGAGGGAAAGAGGGGCTCAGGGCTGGGGCAGGGGGTTGGGGCGTTGGAGGGGGTCAGGGGTGCAGGTTCTGAGCGGCACTTACCTCAAGCATCACCTGGAAGCTGTGGCATGTCCACCCTCTGGCTCCTACGCAGAGGTGCGGCCAGGTGGCTCAGTGAACTACCCCATCTACAGGCGCCACCCCTGCAGCTCCCATTGGCTGTGGTTGCTGGCCAATGGGAACTGCGGGGGCGGCACATGGGGTGAGGGCAGACACCCAGACAATCAGCCTGCACACTTTCAATGCTACTGCAGAAAGAAATTCCAACTGCTCAAACAGGGAGTGGGTAGTGCATTAGAACCAGTCCTATTTTAACTCTATCCCAGGTCTCACATACAAGATAGACACATTATACTAGATTAGGTTTGGAGTGGTAGATCTGCTTTTCAGATCACATGCAAACAGCCTAGCTATATCACCCCCTCAATGATCTCTCTTTGTCTCACGTTGCACCAGGTACCTGGTTGTCCCCAGATGGGCCGAAGATAGTCCAGCCACAGCATCATCACGTTTTTTAAGAAAGGTTTTGT
This sequence comes from Trachemys scripta elegans, assembly GCF_013100865.1. Lineage (NCBI taxonomy): Eukaryota > Metazoa > Chordata > Testudines > Emydidae > Trachemys > Trachemys scripta. Next base: position 117,738,077 of record NC_048300.1, read on the forward strand.
TTTTTTTATTTCATGTAAAACTTTTTTCCTCCCTCAGGTGTTCTTCAAATACCAGCTGACTTTTTTGGGGGGAAAGCGCATTACCTAAGAAATTGTATATCACATTTCAGCAGGAAGGGAATTTTTAGTAACAATGTATTGATTCCTAAAAAACAGGGAAGTCTAATGGTAACTTAAACACAGCCCCTGAACAATAAAGGTCAATATTTGAAGGCAGCATTACATGTCAGCTGAGCTCTGGTACTTTCAACACAGCAGGTGTTGCGTTTCAGCAATTCTCCTGAGTTGAAACCAAGAACAAATACAAAATTTCTTACTGTTGCACTGGAGCAAATTAAAAAAAAATGAAGCAAGGAAATAAAATTTGTGACAGTGAGGAAAGGGGAAAGCTAATGAAAGTAAGTCAACCACCATGCTACAAGCAACACTGAGCAAAATATGGCCTGATTTGGCAAAGACTTACGTTTAATTTTATGAACTTTGAGTAGTTCCATTGAAGTCAAGTAAGACAAGTCTTTGCAAGATCAGGGCTCAAGTCTGCACTCAGAATGAAACTGCACATTTTTGCCCAAAATGTTTGAAGAAACAAAAAAGATCTTTCATGATTGAAAACGGCTTTTATCACTCACAAGTCCCTGCTCAGAGGCAGATCTGTGTAACTCCCAACTCAGACAGAATGAAACATAAACAACTTCAGAGGAGGACAGGGACAGTCTTTCAACTAGTGGCGAGTGAAGAAGTTTTAGTCACAAATGAAGCAAATCTGAGTTATGAAGTTTACATTGCAATGTCTGCCTACAAGAGCTAGTAGAGCTTTGGGAATATGGACAGGAAGCAAGCCAGGGCTAGCCACTTGAGAAAACAGTCAATGTGCTCCTTCCTACACATAGACAATGAGCAGGGGGTTTCTTAACATCTTTTTCCTGCTATCCACATTCAGGCTAAGGCTTGAAGAGAATTTTACAAACAGTGTAGTCTGTAAATAGAATTGAGAGCTTCTCCCGGGGATTGGGAGGAACTTGAGCTCCCCAACATTTGCCTATTAGTTTCTGTAGAAAAAGAGAAAAAGGAAATGCAGCTGGGGGCCCTGGTTATAACCCATGGAGAGAGTCCATCGAGGTCAAAAATTCACAAAAATTAGTTAATTGGAAAAAATGATCCGTATGAAAATCCAGCATTTTGCCCAGCTCTAACCAAAGATACTTTATGATATTTACCTCTTCTACATGATTCAATGTAGAACAAGTTGAAAGTTTTCAAACGTCAGCAATAATTTTTATCAAAATTTCAAATTCTGAGGAAAAACTGGAGGGATGAAATATTTTCAATTTTAATCCTCTTGTTTTTCTGACCAGGTGTAATTGAGGCCCATCTGCATCATTAGTTCAGCTCACATTTTATTTTTATTGGCCTGTTGCTAAAATGAACAAGCAACAAAAATGTAGGATACACCAAGTTACAAATTATATGATATGAACAATGAAAGAAGTGGTTTCATTCTTTAGCTATTCAGTTTGGGTGAAATTCACGGCAGTGAAGAACATCCAGGTTAGGCTATCTACTCCATTTCTCCTCTTTAGCTACACACTAAAGCCCCAGTCCTACAATTGTATCCCTGTAAGTGGACCCCAGTACCTGTGGGGAGACCAGGTGACTACACTAAGGCTCCATACATGCAAAGGGATTGGCTTACAAGGATTAGAACCTAAGTGGTGCAGGGGCCTTGCACCTATCTTCTGTAATGGTGTAAACTTCACTCTTTAGGACTATATCCAAGAGATGGGCAAGGCCCAAAAATATGGAAGTTGTTTTAGAAGGAAAATATTTTATTCTGTCTGGAACACAAAAATTAGGCTTTTTCAGACCAAAAATCTTCTGAAAATGACTGTTCCTAAGTAGGATTGTTATGAGTGTGTTGAGCTTTATATTTTGTGGAGCCTTATTTATTTTTGATTTATACAGGGCCATAAATGTACATGGATTCTTACAGACAAACCAAATAATGTGCCTGTCCGGAGAAACTTACTGTCTGAGGGTGTGCCTACACAGCAACCAGCATCCCACAGCAGCGAGTCCCAGAGCCCAGGTCAGGGGCGGCTCCAGGCACCAGTGCAGCAAGCGTGTGCCTGGGGCGGCAAGCTGCGAGGAGTGGCCTGTCGGTCGCTGTGAGGGTGGCAGTCAGGCGGCCTTCGGCAGCGTGCCTGCGGGAGGTCTGCCGGTCCCACGGTTTCGGCGGCAATTTGGCGGAGGGTACGCCGAAGCCACGGGACCGGCAGATCACCCATAGAAATGCTGCCGAATCTGCGTGACCGCGGACCGCCTGCAGTCATGCCGCCGAAGGCCGCCTGACTGCCGTGCTTGGGGTGGCAAAAAACATAGAGCCGCCCCTGGCCCAGGTCTACAGATTCGAGTTTGTGGGGCTTATGCTATGTCATGAAAAAAGCAGTGTAGATGTCAGGCTTGGGCTTGAGCTCTGAAACATAGGGACAGGGGTCGGCTTCAGAGCCGAGTTCCAGCCTGAGCCTGAATACCTGGATAGCTATTTTAGTGCCACAGTGCAACCCCAAGTCTGTAGACTCAGGCTCTGAGCCCCGCGGACATGGGATCCTACTTGATGTGTAGACGTATCTTAAGGGTTTGACTCAGCAGACATTTACTCCATGCTTGTAGCTACTCCTGCATGGCGTTCTATTAATTTCTACGAGGCTCCAGGCAGGCATGATTGGGCCCACTCCAGCTCCCATTGACTTCAATTAGGAATTGGTTCAGGGCTTATATTTACAGAACTATTTTCAGGATTAGGCCCTAAATTGAGGCATGACCTCTCGAGAGAAATTGACCAATAGGGATGGGGTAGAAATTAAGAGAGAACAAAAGTTACAGTAATAAGATCAGTTGCTTTGGTCTTGAGGGTTGTGTGCACATTTTTAAGATACTTTTCCTTTTAAAGAGCGTATTAAAGTTTTTAGCCCTCAGCAGACATGGGAATCTTAATCAGTCTTAGTTGAAAGGCTGCTTTCTAGAACATTGCTCCTAATTTTAACATTGCTTGACATGGGTCTTTTTTTGTAATTTAGAGAATGCGCAAACAGGGGAAGTATTCACACAGTGTGCTCAGTTCCTCGTATGCTAACAGTTCTCAAACTCCCCACTAGGTGGGGGCACAGATTGCTACCTAAACTCAACACTAGAATGAAGGAGCTGAAGTGTCATAAACTCTTGGAGAGAATCTGAGAGCAATCATTCTGACCTATCCAGACACCACACTGATTTCTGGCCATATTAACCCAAAAGCTGACTATTGAGAACAGTTTACCCGCTATACTTCAGGAACACACAGCATATAGTTTTACTTGTCCCCCCAACAGATTATAACAATTATGAAGAAAAAATGTATTTACTAATTCCTACCCTGTACAACTGTGAGGGATTTCACTGCTTCTGGCGGTAAATCAGTGGATATTGCATATAAAGTTAATCTACGCATGCATCCAATTATAGATCCTGAAGCACTAAAAATCATCTTATGTAGTTTTTCTTACTCATCCTACCTCCCTTGAGACAAGTGATGTGGCTTCAGAAATCAATTGTGATTCAAAATGTTTCTAAAGAGCGAATCTGAAATGCTGAAAGAACTGGTGAATAACAATAATTTAGTTCTTTAATCCCCTGTACAGTTAGATTAGGAGTTATAAGGAGATACTGTACAAGATTTATTTATAATGGCTTTTGAAAGTTTACAGCAGGAAATATACATTAAAGTTATAAATTGCTTATTGCATTGGCCCTTCCTTAGTTGGTCTGTGGAATAATGGTTTTCATCATTGCTTTCTTAATGTACTTTACAGCAATATAATTTAAATATAGTACAAGCATCAAATATTGATTTTGAGTTAACTTATGATTGATATTAAAATTATATCATAATGATAGTATTTTTCAAGGCTAAACACAGCTGACCTCTCTACTTTATTATCTTTTATATTTTATGAGTAAAATTAAACTGCTGCCTTCTAGAATTAAAATTTACAGTTGCACACTATCATTGTAAGTACTTTCTTTGGATATGAAAACGCCACAGGAAACTTTCTACAACTTTCAGATGGGTATTGTTAGTCAGAAAATGCCCATTTTCTCTCTGGCAGTATGTTTGCTATTCTTTAGAAAACAGGTTGATTAATTCTGGGTTAAATGACTTGTTAGCCATGTTCAGCATTTTGGTTTCAATACTGTAGAAAAAATCCCAATTGAATAGTCTTCTGGGAGACATTTTTAGAGTAACTTTTAAAACATTATCATTTTACCTTTTATTTTTATTCTTCAAGACTTTACACTTCATCTTTTAAATGATTTTGTAATTTTTTTTTTGCTTAGGTATAGACAGAACAATGGATTTTGATACTCTCAATTTGACAGGCCTGTAGGGCTCTAGAGTCAGACAACAATAGGGTCAGCAACAATACAGCACAAAGGTGACAGAAAGGAATTTTAACAAAGCAGCCGAGGGTTTCCCTTGCATAAGGAATCCACACATGGGGTAGGTTCAGCATACCCAGGTAGGGCGGTACAAGTCAAGGTCACAGAATAGACAGGAAAACAACCCAGGATCCTGGCTGCAAATCCTCTGCATTAGTCACTAGAAGACTAGTTTTTGTAGAACTCATTCTAATTTTTACTGAACTGATTTTTCAACAATATGTTAAGCACCAAAGTGTTGAAAAGCAGGTTTTTCCTCAAGCTAGTATTACCCACTTGGATTCTTCCAGACATTTGGAAAGCATGCTAGTCTTTGACCCAATCTCTGCCTTTAAGATTCCAGAGATAAGAATTGGGTTTCCCATCTTTCTGGATAAGGGGGAGATGGAGAAGGCACATGGTGCTGAGGCAGACAACTTGCCAGTCTACCATCTGATTTTTGTTCCCTCAAATGAAGCTTAACAGAGTCCAGAAAAAAGTAGAGCAGAAACATACTGGTGTAAATTATTCAAGTGATGCTGCCATTTCTAGAAGCAGCCCTGACGGGTTTGCCCATAAAACATTAACATGACATTTCTGAGTTGTGACAGGTGGTTTGGGAGAAGAAGGCTTAAGAATAAGCACAAAACTGTTTTGTGGGAACAGAGAAATGTGTTCAGCTATAAACAAACACACACCATTGCTGATTTGCACGCAAACTGCATTTAAAAAACACATTAAAATTTAAGAGATCCTTGTAAGTAGATTAAAGCAGATTTGTTCAATGGTGCTATGCACAATCAAAAATAGGGACAAAGTCTGTATTCTCTTCCTCCCCTTCTTTTAGAAATGGGAGTACTCAGTTGTCTCAATTAAATTCTGAAACATCCTAAAGGTTTGGGTTTTTTTATGCTTCTGACTGACAATTTGGAGTTTCAGTTCAGTTGTGTCTGCTCAGTTTTCTTAGCATCTCATAAAAAAAAAAGATGCAAAGTTTTTACTGGTTTTTAACTTCAACAGACAGTACAGGGGTGCCCAAATCCCTTTCCTAATAATCACATTTTTCAAGGGATCAGCCTTAGTGCCTCATAAGATGCCCTTCCATTTAATGTTTGCTGTAAATATCCCTGTTTTATTAGTAATAAAATACTATGTTGGACAGACAGGAGCCAGACTTCCAGGTGGGTAAAACATCTCACAGGACTAGTGCTAGTGAACAATGTTCCATGTTAAGAGTGGGATGAACCTTGTGGAATTAAAGGTTTTACGAATCACTCAAAATACTTTTGGTTTTATAAATTTAGTTCAAGTTCTCAAATATGTAGTTCCCGTAATTTAGCCCTGTGGCACTTTTTTTAATGCAAGGTTTTCTCACAAAAGCAAGGTTTGCTAGTTAAACAGGTGCTAGGGATAAAAGTAATTCCAAGGAAACTAACCTGGCACAAGTGGATTCATTCTGTATGCTATGGGTAAATATCACCATTTAGTTTTCCACTCAAATTTCTCTCTTTCTCCTCCCCCAACACCCCTATAGTCTCTTTGTCCACTTTGCCCTGTTTTTCCCTGAATGTTTTTCTCTTTGGCCCTCTCACTGTTCCTTTTTCACATCTCTCTTAAGGGGAATACAAACCCAATAACATTTGAGTCAAACTTTTAAAGGCACAAATGCCAGAGTAGGCTTGAAATAAGATCAAGTGAGTTTGCCCACATCTCTTATAGAGTCTTGAGAATACATTTATGAATCAGTCACAATAGAAATATTGGGGGGAGGGGGTGAAGGGGACAGATTGGCATTTAGGGGAGGAGCAGGAGCATATGTGCCAGTTGCTGGAGTGGGGAACAGGACAGGGACACTGGCACTTGGACAGGGGGCATTGGCACCCAGGGCACTAAGTGCTGAGGGGCATGGGAAAGCACAGGGCATCGGGCATCAGCCACACAGGAACTGCAGTAGGAATGGCAGTAGGAACTAGTGGGATTCCCTTTCCCAGGCAGGAGCCGCCCCCTCCCAGCCTAAGTAGCTCCCTTTGCTCCCCCTAGAATCATATAATCATAGAATATCAGGGTTGGAAGGGACCTCAGGAGGTCATCTAGTCCAACCCCCTGCTCAAAGCAGGACCAATTCCCAACCAAATCATCCCAGCCAGGGCTTTGTCAAGCCTGACCTTAAAAACCTCTAAGGAAGGAAATTCCACCACCTCCCAGGTAACCCATTCCAATGCTTCACCACCCTCCTAGTTAAAAAGTTTTTCCTAATATCCAACCTAGACCTCCCCCACTGCAACTTGAGACCATTACTCCTTGTTCTGCCATCAGGTACCACTGAGAAGCCTCCTATCCCTTAGCCCTTCCATTCAGAGGGAGCTTCCACCCTGTGATAAAAAGTTACTGTCCCTCAGGTAAACCCAATACTATTACATGCTAAGGAATAATCTGACGGAGAAGATCAGAACTTCATAGCTAATGGGATATTAATGAAAGATAGACCCTTAAAATATACATGGTTTGCATAGTGCATGATTTTTCAGCTGTGTTGCATCTGGATTTGTGTTTTTAGTGATTTTAGTTGCCCATATCTCATAAATGTCTGATTTCACTCTTAAGAATGCCAAGAAAGAATTGAATTGCCCCCTAAACTGATGTCTGATTCTCACAGGTCCATTCATAGTAGAAAGTCAATATTATAACACTGACTATCACTCTTATGGAACAAGGAAAGGCTAAAGAAATCCCATTTGAATTTTGTTCTGCAGGAATGTAACCCCATGCCAAAGTTACAATGCAAATGCCCATTGTGGCAGACCACAGTTAACTAGGCTCTCCTTATTGTGGTAAACCTTAAGGCTATATTAAAAGGCATTATTAATCCAAAGGAAATGCTTACAGTAACAGTGCAGAACTGCAATTAAAAAAAGCCTCTGGTGTTTATTGCTTATGTTTGGAACAGATTACAAGATACTATTCAGTGTCCTTATTTGTTTTCCACATGATTTTGTTACTCTCATATCATCTCAGGCATTGGCTTCTGCAGCCATACACATACACAGGTGATGGCAGACAGTAAAGCCCAGCAGGCCTTTTCTGGCAGTGTGTAGCACTGGTTGTTGAGCTGTTTGCCAGCACTATGTTGCCAAAGTGCTCCAACTGTTCACTCTCAATTTTTATCTTGGCTCAAGGAACGGCCACCCCCTGCCACGTCTGCTACTTACAGAAGCGGAAACTAGATTCTCCCCATTATCACAATTCACAAGCCAGCTCCTTCTACTACCAACTGCGTAATGGGTATGAGCAATCAAATGCATTCAGTATGCTTGCTTACCATCTTATCCCAGCCTTGCCTTTGACTTGCCAATATTGCACTATTATTCCCATACAAATAAATTTAACACACCATTTTCTTTGGGACGGATGATGGATTGACTAGATTTTACATGTTAGCCACATGCTTGGATGGATGCACCATTTTCTGAATTAAAAATGCCAAGTTATAGCGATAAAACAAAAACATTCCCTACCCTGAGGCTGGCCTGATGCTTGGATGTAGTGAGTTGGGTTAGACATGTGGGAAAACCAGGATGGGGTTCAGCCTTTTCCTTCCCGATGGATGCTAGGCATAGTGAAGATACAATGTACTGAGTTTTTGGCATGAGTGAGCTGTCCAAATCACTGAATGAATCCTCACTCCCAGCTGCTGGTTGATTGATGGAACTGAATTGGTGATAACTCTGGAGGGAGAGGTTTGCCCTGTCTTCCATCTGGAGCTGCTGTGTTGTGACTCATAAAGATGGCTACTGAACAGGCTGAGTTGGCAGAACTTCCCCAGCAAGCAAGACTGGCAACTGGGGAATAGACAAGTTATCAAGGGGTATCTGAAATGAGTGGATTCGATGTATCTAATGCTGGTAGCTTTATTAAAAACAATAAATACTTGGAAATAAACCTGGGACTGTAAAGGGAAAAGAGATTGTCTTTAAGACCATGCAACAACTGCAGATTGTGTTTTCCGTTATCTACAATCATTGCTTCCTAAGGGCCAAATTCCACCCTCAGAAATCCACCAGACATTACTGTAATGTACTTTAATTAAGCATGTGAGGGGATGACAGCTGCCTCTGTGTTTAAATTACAACCAGACATTGTTCTGTCGTACTGTAGAATGTTCACATCTTCAAATCTAAAAGTCCTCTTTGTGATTTACTAACTGCTCCCAGTTTGAACCAAAATGGATGCCTTTCGCGAAAAGTTGAAGGTAGATGGACATCTGTTATCAGCTGAAACAACAAGATATTTAATCAATTTTGTGAATATAAGTTACAACTGACCTTAGAAGCATTAGTGTGGTCTATTGAGTCTCTTCATAGTTGTAGCTAATAAGAAGCTGTCTGGCTACATGGCGTTTTACACATCTTTTAGATAAATCAGAGATCCAAAATCAAATTCTAGCACTCAGAGGCGTTATATGGATTTGTGATACTCCCTCAAGGCTTGGGGTCCATAAACCAATGAATGGATTACAATGAAATATAAAGTAATGTTTCTTCACCTGTGGCAGATATAATATTAATAACATTTCTCATTTTTGTATCTCCTGCTGAACACCAGGTTTGAAAGAGAATTCAAAAACATAGAAATGTGATAGCAATGAAAAGGCACGTCACACATTGAGCGTCACAATTAGGCTGTGATATTTGTGGCAAATATTATGTACACTGAATTTATTATCAGAATATTTTGGATAAGCAGCTTGGTTCTATAGTTTCTTGACTTCCATGGGACTAGGATTTTGTTCATTTTAAGTATCATTTGATGGTGGTTTATGTTATATCCAATAAAGCTATAACTAGGAGGCCCTGTTGGGAAGCAGGAAGTGGTTTCCTTTATATACAGGCTTTACAGTTTGGTTCAATGGTTTTCAGCACCCCTACTATATAAATTGTTTCAGTACACCTGGTGCTGACCCATGACAAATATATTAGTGTGGAAAGATGGGAACATGTTAAACATTATTTTTCCTTATGGTTCATTTGTTCTTGATTAGCGAATATAGAAAAATGTGTAGCTATTGTAGAGACCATCTATAAAGACTCTGTGTTCTTGTCTTCATTGAGATGGAAGTATGTCTGAGATTCAGTAATCATAACTGGTCAGTAGTAGCCAATAGTGGTCTGTAGTAGATATGGTCAATTTTTTTTTAATTAAATTTTTAGGTTTCTCAAATGGATGGATCAAAACAAAACTTTGATTTCACAATGAAATTTTGAAACTAAACAACATTTTTATTTAAAAATAGTCAATCCAAAACAAAAAAATTATTTCAAAAATGTCTATTTGACATGAAAAATTCATTTTGAAATATTGATTCTAAGTAGAAATATTCATGTTGAAATACTTAGTGTCAGTTGAAATGCCAACAATTTCTGTTTTGACATTTCCAGTTCAAAACATTTGGAGTTTTCATTGTGCAAATATTTTGGATATTTCAATTTTTCATTCCAATCCAGAGCAAAAAGATAATGGAAAATATTGAAATTACCCGCAAAAGGAAATGTTGTATTTGTAACATAACACCTTTTTATAGATAGTGTGCAACCTCTCATTGTATTCTAGTCACTAGGAGGTGAAATAATTTGGCCGGGGTTTTGCACGTAATATCCACAAAACCCATAAGTCACAGGAAGAGGGAGTCATAAAATCCCAGTGCATATATTTTTACATGTTCACCATTTTATTTTGTTGTAAGCAAACCATGAAATTTGTGTTATTATTATAATTATTAATAACAATAATAATTAATAGTAAAAATTTAATGGTCTTTCAGATATGGATGTTAACATGCTTGAACATTTCTAAAACAACTAACCTAAGATACAGTATTTAAGCATCTAACTGAAGAAGATCCATCAGATGAGTATACTGTGAAAACAGAGCAGTCATTACAATTCTTTCAAGGGCATTTTTTTCACTTGCTCACATAATGTGTGCTCATAGCTTGTTGTTGATGCTCATTGGTTGCAGTGTGGGTGTCTCCCACTTACAATGCATTGTATTTTTGTTCTTTTGTAGGGGATGGTTTTGAATTTGTTTCCTATCATTAGTAAAGCGTTTTGCAATGATAAAAAACTAATGTACATAAAAAAATACTTAGCCACTCTTCAAAATGTGGTAAAATGTAATTATGGAAACAAAGAAACATTGGGCCAGATTCACTATGGACTTCAATGAAGTGGGGCGGAATTACACCAATAGAGAAATTGTTCCTTATGACATTTCAGTGAGTAAAGAAGTTTCTGATCCCTTATGTGGTAGATTTGTCCCATATTTTATACTGCAACCCAAAGTACTAGAATTCCCTCCCATTAACACAGGCAAGCAATAAGTCATAGTGAGAGATGTTCACACACAATGAGCATTATCTGGTTGAAGCACAGGCGTTCCTCTAATTGTGATGCACCCAGAAAATGCAGTTATTTAATAGCTATCAATCTGACATTCAGCCACAGGGTAGGATGACAGTGGTGGTGGCAGTGTTCGTATAAAGGGCTGTATCATTAAACATACAGAAAGGTTTACAATGGGCAAAGCATAGAAACTGGAGCACTGGCGCTAGCAATGCATGTAACAGGAGCTAAGGGATTCCAGTGCAGGTAATTGGAGCCTCATTGCCTAACATATGTAAAATGTATATAGGATAATATCATATTATTCCTATTTATATAGTCCCTTCTACTTATGTTAGGCAATGACATGCCTATTACTGGCATTCAAATTACTTAGTGCTCCAATTACTATACACTCCAAAGTGTATGCTTTGATTTCCATGCTTGGATCACAGCATACCTGTAGGGATAGTGCCTGGCTCAAGGCCAGCTAAAAGTTCTCCCCTCCCCTTTCTCTCTGTGCTGCATTGTGTTTCTTGGTGTGTATATAATTAGATGGTTTTGATAGAAAAGGGTACAAATAATGCCATGTTGACATTAGGATTTATAGATTGCTTTCTCATCTAGCCTTGTATTTGCTAGGAATGTGGCATGCTGAAAGGCATCCCCCTAGGCGATACTCACCCTGAGTGAATACTGCATATAGAATATATAGTTTTGATGATTGTAACACACTGTGTAAATGAACTTATTGGTCCAACCATTTTAAATGGCAGCTTATTTGTGACTGTAAGATTGGCGACTGGACGCTTGTCCTGACAGACAATGTTTTGAAAATCAATAGGGCTAATTAACTTGACTTTGGTCTATCTCTACATAAAACCAAATCTGCCTTCTCCATGATACAAGGGAAAGTGTGTGTGTTGCTTGTAATATGTAATAGTAGTAATAATAATCAATGATAATACTTTGCACTTAAATAATTTCTTTTATCTGGGGATCTCAAAGCACTCTACCAAGGCAAATAAATATAATTATCCCCATTTTCCAAATGAAGCAACAGAGGAACAGATAAACTAAGTGACTCGGTGGTCCAAGGCAATTCAAGTCTACACTGCAATTCAAAACCTGCGGCTGGCCTATGCCAGCTGACTTGGGCTTGCAGGACTTGGGCTGTGGGGCTGTTTAATTGCACTGTAGACTTCCGGGTTCAGGCTGGATCCTGGGCTCTAGGACACTGGTAGATGGAGCCTGAGAGTCCAAGTCAGCTGGCACAGGACAGCCACGGGTGTCTAATTGCACTGTAGACATACACACAGTGTTTCTCTGGTAGAGCTGTGAACAGAAGTCAGATAACCTGACTCCCAGTGCCTTGTTTTAGTTACTAGACACACTGCTTGTAGCATGGTAAGCATGTTTTGTCATCCAGCAATTGCACTGCGAATATACCTTGTGGGTAACATTTCCCAAGTACCATATTTTCATAGTTCCATCATGTGTTCTCTCTCTCATCTGAGTAATTTCTGTGACATAAAAGCCAACAGCAAATATGAATTAATTGATATTAATTAATGAGTACACAATATTATTAACACTAATATAATGTGTACTCATCAGTTATTATTATTATAAATATGCATTAGGTGGTATTGTTGTATCAGGTATGCTTGCATAATGACTTACTCATAGACATAGACTTTAAGGGCAGAAGGGACCATAGTGATCATCTAGTCTGACCTTCTGCACACTGCAGGCCACAGAACCTCACCCACCCACTCCTGTAATAGACCCCTAACCTCTGGGTGAGCTACTGGAGTCATAAGACTTCCATCATGAGATCTCAAATTTCTTTAATAATATTAATGAATGAAGCCTCAAAACACTGCCCATGGTAGGAATTATCCTTATATTACAGAAAGAGATTCTGAGGCAGAGAGGTTATGTGATTTGCCCTATGTCACACGATTTGTTTGTGGAAAAGCAGGAATAGAACAAAGATTTCCTTACCGCAAGTGTCATGTTTTAACTACTAGAACACACTGAATCTTTTAATAGTAACCATCATAATTCTGTAATACCATTCACATATTTCACAATTTCAGGATTAGTTTTGAAAGAATAAAACTGAGAAGAGATGCTTGCTGCTTGCTCAGTTAGGTTTTTTCAATCATAAAGTGCATGTGTGCTTTCCATATACTGTCGAAGCAGTGCAGTTATGCTCAACAAAAGAACTGCATGATCTCTTGTAGTTCAAATTGTGTTTGTTAAAAAGCAGGCACATTTTGAATTTTAAACTTAGAAACCTAGGAAGTGAATTCCTGAAATTATTTCCCCTATGCAGTGCTGTATGATGGACACTTGATGGAGCCAATCAGTTCACAAATGCTTTTTCCTTCTGTATGGCAACTGCCAGAGTTCGCATTGAAGGCAAGACAAAAACAAGCTGGCACCTCAAAAATGTGATTGGTCTTGTGTCATAAGAGGTGAGCCAGAATTTTATTATAAGGTGGCTTATCACCAAGAGCCTGCACTCTAGGGCCTGGTCTACACTATGAGTTTAGGTTGAATTTAGCATCATTATATTGAATTAACCCTGCACCCGTCCACACAACGAAGCCATTTTTGTCAACATAAAGGGCTCTTAAAATCGATTTCTGTACTCCTCCCCGACGAGGGGAGTAGCACTGAAATAAACATTGCCGGTTCAAATTAGGGTTAGCGTGGACCCAATTCGATGGGCTTCTGGGAGCCATCCCACAGTGCACCATTGTCACCGCTCTAGACAGCAATCTGAACTCGAATGCACTGTCCAGGTAGACAGGAAAAGCTCCGCGAACTTTTGAATTTCATTTCCTGTTTGCCCAGCATAGAGAGCTGATCAGCACAGGTAACCATGCTGAGCTCATCAGCACAGGTGACCATGCAGTCCCAGAATCGAAAAAGAGCTCCAGCATGGAGCGTACGGGAGGTACTGGATCTGATCGCCGTATGGGGAGACGAATCCGTGCTATCAGAACTCCTTTCCAAAAGATGGAATGCCAAAACATTTTAAAAAATCTCCAAGGCCATGATGGACAGACTATAGGCTGAACAAGTGCAGAATGGTGGTTCACTCTACTTCCCTGTAAGCCAACCGCCCTCCCCTCCCCCCTTTGATCTCTGCTTGCAGAGGCAATAAAGTCAGTGTTGTTTCAAATTCATGCATTCTTTATTACTTCATCACACAAATGGGGGGATAACTGCCAAGGTAGCCTGGGAGGGGTGGGGGAGGAGGGAAGCAATGAGTGGGGTTGTTGTACGGGCACCCCCTAGAATGGCATGCAGCTCATCATTTCTGCGGGATGTCTGGGGCTCTGACCTGGAGCGGCCGCTTGCCTCTGTGGTTCTTTAGTAGGCTTGCCTGATATTGTAGGCAGCACTGAATCTCTATTAGACAAAACTTAAAGAAGAGAATGACCTGAGGAGTCATTCCCATTTTTGTCTAGGCGCCCCCGACCAACCTCACGGAGGCTGTCCAGGAGCACCCATGACAGCAGCAGATGGTACAGTATGACTGGTAACCATCTTTGCTAACTTGCAAAGGCAAGGAGCTGCAGCTGCTGCAGTGTAGCACTGTAGTACTGCGTCTATCAGCAGCATCCAGTAGACATACGGTGACCAGGGCGGGCTCCAGGCACCAGCATTCCAAGCAGGTGCTTGGGTCAGCAATCTGCAAGGGGCGGCATTCCGTGTGTTTTTGCCGCCCAAAGCAGCGCACCGAATTGCTGCCGTGGATGGCCATTAGGGCGGCACACGTGTTTCTGTGGTGGCGGCAATTCAGTGGCAGCTTTTATGTTCAGCTGCCCGTGGCGGCAATTTGGTGGCTTCTGTCTTCCAGCTGAAGACAGAAACTGCCGCCGAATTGCCACCACTGCGGAAATGCGTGTGCCGCCCTAATGGCACACGGACTACCCCTGCCGTCTGTGGCGGCAATTCGGCGTGCTGCTTGGGGTGGCAAAAACAGTAGCGCCAGCCCTGGCGTTGACAGTGAAAAAAGGCTGAATGGGCTCCATGCTTGCCGTGCTATGGTGTCTGCTCGGGCAATCCAGGGAAAAGGGCGCAAAATGATTGTCTGCCGTTGCTTTCACGGAGGGGGGTGGTTGACTGACGACATTTACCCATAACCACCCGCGACAAATTTTTGGCCCCATCAGGAATTGGGAGCTCAACCCAGAATTCCAATGGGCAGCAGGGACTGCAGGAACTGTGGGATAGTTATCACAGTGCACCGCTCCAAAAGTTGACGTTTGCCACAGTTCTATGGATGCACACCGCCGAATTAATGTGCTTAGTGTGGATGCATGCACTCAACTTTATACAATCTGTTCCCCAAAATTGACTTCTGTAAAATTGGAGTAATTTCGTAGTGTAGACATACCCTAAGAGTCAGTCCCCAAGTGCAGACAGCAAACACAAGCAACTCACATATGGAGAGTGCCAGGCAAAGTTCTCATGCTTTAGGAGCCCCTCCCTAGGCACAAATGAGTGGGTAAGGGTGGCTGATTCCTCATGTGACTGGGCCAGAAGATTATGTGTTCCAGGCACCCAGCTACAGAACATGCTCCTGCATGCAACTGACCTGTCTCCCAGTTACCAATTCTTAATTTAACTACTGACAATGAAAGTTAGGTGATGAAACTGGTTGCTATACTAGCCTCGCCACTGTGAAGACTTAGGTTCAAATGCATTAGAACACAGCAGGGGAAGTAACTGAGCTTGCGTGCTCATTTCTTTCTCCTTCTCAAATCCACCACACATTCTGCTACTGTGCATCCCCTGTTCACAGGATTAAAATGGTAGGAGGGTAGAGTGATGCTAAGTATACATGTAGTTTACTGGCTGATCTATACTGCTGAGTTTATTCTGTGCCTGGCTCAGTTCTGAATGATCAATCCCTCACCTTCTGAAGCACTTAGATTTAGCTAATGTATTTAGTTGCTTTAAATTTAAATTGTTATTTTTAAAATATATTTAAAATTTTAAATATTTAAAAGTATATAACTAGAAATAAAGGTGCTATCACTAGAATTAATTGGATTGACAAAAGAATATTTAAAATGTAAGCAGTCTATTACTGTAAATAATAACATGGGTGAATTAGAGTACCTCGTATTAAATGAGGATCTTGATGTAATAAGCACCAGAGAAACTTAGTTAAATGAGGATAATCAATGAGACACAGTAATACCAGGTCGTGCTGGTGGGGGAGTGGCACTATATGTGAAAGAAAGCGTAGAATCAAATGAAGTAAAAATCTTAAAGGAACAAAAATGTACCATAGAATCTCTCTGGATAGTAATTCAATGCTCTAATAATCAGAATATAGCAGTAGGAATATATTACCAACCACTTGACAAGGATGGTGATAGTGTCTGAAATGCTCAGGAGATTAGAGAGGCTATTGAAATAAATAACTCAATAATAATGGAGGATTTCAACTATCCCCCTATTGACTAAGATTAAGTTTCTTGACACCTTAAATGACTGCTTCTTGGAGCAGCTAGTCCTGGAACCCACAAGAGGAGAGGTAATTCTTGATTTAATACTAAGTGAGCTTTATTGTTGTTGTACAACAACTAGACAACAAGCCGCGGCTGGCAGTTCAATCCAATCTGCAGCCGAAACCAAAAGAAAAATTTGAGAAAACTTACCATTGGTATGGAATGTTTGTACACTCAAAGATCGAGAAGCTGTTGCAAGACCTGAGAGAAGAACAGCTCTCATTGCTCGAGAACTAGTTCGTTATAACATCGATATAGCGGCATTAAGTGAAACAAGATTGCCTGGGGAAGGTTTCTTGAGTGAACCAGGAGGTGGTTACACCTTCTTCTGGAAGGGTAAGACTGAGACAGAGGACAGAATACATGGAGTTGGTCTGGCAATAAAAACCTTATTGATGCATCAACTCCCAGACCTTCTAGTGGGTATCAATGAAAGATTGCTGAAGCTGCACTTCCCACTAAATGCCAAATGTCATATCACCATCATCTGTGCATATGCACCCACTTTAACATGCTCTGACAACTCAAAGGAACAATTGTATGAAGATCTCGACAGACTGACCAAGGCCACACCGGTAACAGATAAACTACTCCTATTTGGAGATTTCAATGCCCGAGTCGGGGCTGACAGCGAGAACTGGAAAGGAGCAATCGGGTCACATGGTGTAGGCAAAATGAACAGTAATGGATTACTTCTTTTGAGTCTTTGTTCTGAAAATGACCTGACCATTACCAAAACTCTGTTCCGACAAGCAGACAAATACAAAACAACGTGGATGCACCCTAGATCCAAACAGTGGCAGCTGATAGACTATTCCATTGTTAGAAGGTAAGACATCCGAGACGTACTGATTACTAGAGTAATGCGAGGCACAGACTGCTGGACAGATCACAGATTAGTCAGGATGTCTCTTCAACTCTACATCATTCCTTCTCAGCACAAACTCCCTAAGCATGTGTGACCTGCTTTCAATATAGCCAAACTGAAGGATGCTCAATGTTTCAACAAATTCCAGAAGAGCCTTGATGACAAACTGACATCCCACGGAAAACTGATCGGTACTGTAACTGAAAAGTGGGACCAGTTCAAGCAGATAGTGACTGACACAGCAATAACATCTCTTGGACCAAAGAAAAGAACACATCAGAATTGGTTTGATGAGAACCAAGAAGAAATATGCTCAGCACTGGAAATAAAGAGAAAAGCCTTTATCGAATGGCAGAATGACCCCTCCTCAGTCTCTAAACAAGACCATTTCAAGTACCTTCAGAGCAAAACACAGAAAGACCTCCATCAGATACAAGATAACTGGTGGGAGAGCAAAGCCAAAGAAATTGAGCACTATGCTGAGACCCACAACTTAAAGATGTTCTTTAGTACTATTAAGACTGTCTATGGACCCTTTAAACCAACGATCACCCCATTGCTCTCATTAGACAACACAATGCTGATTAAAGATAAAGAAGGCATCAACTAAAGATGGAGAGAACACTTTAGCAACCTTCTCAATAGACCATCAACCGTGAATAATAATGTCCTTAATGAAATTCCACAACAACCTGCTCTGACAGATCTTGACTTTCTGCCCACTATAGAGGAGATTAAGAAAGCTGTTAGCCAGATGAGTTCAGGGAAAGCTCCTGGAAAAGATGGGATACCAGCAGAGATATATAAAGCAGCAGGTCCAGCAGCACTAGCAGCGTTCCACAGCGTGATCATCAACATCTGGGAGGACAAAAACATACCACAGGACCTTCGCGATGCTACTATTGTCTCTCTTTTCAAGAACAAAGGCAGCAAAGCAAAATGTGGAAACTATAGAGGCATATCCATCCTCTCTGTTGGAGGGAAGATCATCGCCCGCGTCATCTTGAACCGCCTAATAGCCAGTATTTCCGTGGCAAATCTACCTGAAAGTCAATGTGGTTTTCGACCTGGCCAGAGCACAGTTGACATGGTGTTTGCTGTCAGACAAATACAAGAGAAGTGCATTGAACAGAACATGCACCTGTATGCTTTCTTCATAGATCTGACAAAGGCTTTTGATACCATCAACAGGGAAGCCCTTTGGACCATTCTAACACGACTTGGCTGCCCAAGAAAATTTGTCCAGATTATACACCTTTTTCATGATAGCATGACAGGCAAAGTATTGTCTGATGGAGCCACATCAGCCCCCTTTAACATCACCAACAGCATGAAACAAGGATGTGTTCTCGATCCTGTCCTATTTAACCTGTTCTTTGCATGTGTCCTTAACCATGCACTGAAAGATCTGGACCGAGGTATATACCTGAAATACTGGCACGATGGTTCACTTTTTGACCTCCGTCGCCTGAATGCAAAGACTAAGACAGTGCAGAAACTCCTTCTTGAGGCACTCTTTGCTGACGACTGTGCCCTCATGGCTCACACTGAAAATGATCTTCAGCACATTGTCAACAAGTTTGCTGAGGCCTCGCAATTTTTCGGACTATCAGCCTTGGAAAGACAGAAGTTCTCCATCAAACTGCACCTGGATCAAATGCTTCTGTCCTGAGTACCTCCATCGATGGCACTCAGCTGAAAGTAGTGGAGAACTTTAAATATCTGGGTAGTGTCATATCTAGTGATGGATCACTGGATAATGAGATCAATGCATGAATATCCAAAACAAGCCAGGCACTTGGCTGTCTGCATGTCAAAGTTTTAAATCACCACAATATCTGGAAGTCAACAAAACTGCTTGTGTACAAAGCTGTTGTTCTTTCATCTCTTTTGTACGGGTGCGAAACATGGACACTATATAGACGTCACATCAAGCAGCTCGAAGCATTTCACATGCGCTGCCTCCGCAACATCATGAAGATCTGCTGGCAAGACAAAGTGTCCAATCTTGAGGTCCTCGAGAGAGCCCAGATGACAAGCATGGAAATGATGATCATGAAGTCACAGCTACGTTGGACCAGTCATGTCAGCCGCATGGATTCCAACAGAATCCCCTGCCAGCTTCTGTATGGTGAGCTCTTCCAGGGCATCCGGCATATAGGTCATCCATGGAAACGTTACAAGGACACCATCAAAACCAATCTGCACCACAGCAGTATCAACCCTAGGGACCTTGAGGACACCGCCAGCGACAGAACACAGTGGCATGCAACAGTCAGAAATACCTGCATCGCCTTTGAGGAAGACCGCTGCTGGTGTCTACAAGAGGCACGCAAAGGACGTCACAGAGCATCAGCAGTGCACAATCCACTGACCGCGAACTTCCCATGCACCATCTGCAGCAAAATGTGCACCTCTAGAATTGGCTTGTACAGTCACCAGAGGGCACACCATAAGACCAACAACTGATGATCTGCACAGATTTGTCATCATCGGATTCGATGGACTACCAAGACTAAGTGAGCACAGGATCTGGTCCAAGAGGTGAATATAGCTGGACCTCTTGGTAATAGTGACCATAATATAATTAAATTTAACATCTCTGTGGTGGTGAAAACACCACAGCAATGCAACACTGTAGCATTTAATTTCAGAAAGGGGAACTACACAAAAATGAGGAAGTGAGCTAAACAGAAATTAAAAGGAACAGCGCAAAAAATGAAATCCCTGCAAGCTGCAAGCTGCCTGAAAACTTTTTTAAGACATCATAATAGAGGCTCAACTTAAATGTATACCCCAAATTAAAAAATGTAGTAAGAGAACCAAAACAGTGCCATTGTGGCTAAACAACAAAGTCAAAGAAGCAGTGAGAGGCAAAAAGGCATCCTTTAAAAAGTGGAGAGAGGTAAATAGTGGTGTCCCCCAGAGGTCTGTACTGGGCTCAGTCCTATTCAACATAGTCATAAATGATCTGGAAAAAGGAGTAAGCAGTGAGGTGGCAAAATTTGCAGAAGATACAGAACTACTAAAGATAGTTAAGTCCCAGCAGACTGCAAAGAGGTACAAAAGGATCTCACAAGACTGGATGACTGGGCAACAAAATGGCAGATGAAATTCAATATTGATAAATGCAAAGCACATTGGAAAACATAATCCCAACTATACATATAAAATGATGTGGTCTAAATTAGCTGTTACCACACAAGAAAGAGATCTTGGAGTCATTGTGGATAGTTCTCTGAAAACATTCGCTCAATGTGCAGCAGGAGTCAAAAAAGCAAATGGAATGTTGAGAATCATTAAGAAAGGGATAGATAAGACAGAAAATATCATATTGCCTCCATGTAAATCCATGGTACGCCCACATCTTGAATACTGTATGCAGATGTGGTTCCATCTCAAAAAAGCTATATTGGAATTGGAAAAGATTCAGAAAAGGGCAACAAAAGTAATAATAGGGGTATGGATCGGCTGCCACATGAGGAGAGATTAATAAGACTGGGACTTTTCAGCCTGGAAAAGAGACAACGGGTGCGTGTGACTGAGCTCTATAAAATCATGACTGGTATGGAGAAAGTAAATAAGGAAGTGTTATTTACTCCTTCTCATAATACAAGAACTAGGGGCCACCAAATGAAATTAATAGGCAGCAGATTTAAAACAAACAAAAAGAAGTATTTTTCACAAATGCATGGTCAATCTGTGGAACTCCTTGCCAGAAGATGTTGTGAAGGCCAAGCCTGTAGCAGGGTTAAAAAAAACCTAGGTAAGTTCGTGGAGGATATTAGCCAGGATGGACAGGGATGGCATCCCTAGCCTCTGTTTGCCAGAAGCTGGGAATGGGCAACGGGATGGATCACTTGATGATGACCTGTTCTGTTCATTTCCTCTGGGGCACCTAGCATTGTCCACTGTCAGAAGACAGGATAGATGGACCTTTGGTCTGACCCAGTATGGCCGTTCTTATGTACTCTAATGCATTCTATTATTATTTACACTTCTAGCTTTGGTATATAAGCCCTTTAAAAACTTGTCACTTTTTAGCTGTATGCCATTACACGATGTAATTGAATGGGACTTTTTTTTCATTTGACTGTTTCTCATCAGATCCTACCTCTATTTTGTCAAGTATCAGGAGGTAGCCATATTAGTCTGTATCCACAAAAACAACAAGGAGTCCAGTACTCCCTTTTTTTCATGTGCCATTATATAATGCCTGCATCTGTAACTTTCACTCCATGCACTGAAGAAGTGAGTGTTTTTACTCACAAAAGCTTATGCCCAAATAAATCTGTTAGTCTTTAAAGTGCCACCGGGCTCCTTGTTACCTCTATTTTATCATCTTCCATCCTCCCCTCCTTACTAGGACATAGAGAATCTCCATTGATAGATCCTCCTCTAAGGGATGTGTGTGTCCGAACCACATGCTCTTCCGCACCTGTCAGCTTTCCCCCAACCCTTATTTTAAAAAAATTCTCTACGGCCTTTTTAATTTTAAATGCCAGTGATCTGGTTCCATTTTGGTTTAGGTGGAGCCCATCCTTCCTGTATAGGCTCCCCCTTTCCCAAAAGTTTCCCCAGTTTCTAATAAATCTCACCCCCTCCTCCATACACCATTGTTTCATCCACGCATTGGGACCCTGCAGTTCTGCCTGTCTAACTGGACTTGCGCATGGAACTGGAAGCATTTCAGAGAATGTTACTATAGAGGTCCTGGACTTCAATCTCTTACTTAGCAGCCTAAATTTAGCTTCCAGGACTTCTCTCTTATCCTTTCCTGTGTCATTGGTACCTATATGTGTCATGACCACTGGCTCCTCCCCAGGACTACACAGGACTACACATAAGTCTATCTAGATGTCTCGAGAGATCTGCAACCTTTGCACCAGGCAGGCAAGTCACCATGCGGTTCTTCTGTTATACAATAATTTCCCCCCAAATGTATCCCCCAATCATTTGGTTTAATTAAAACTAAATGGGACACCTTATTTAGGAACTGAATTGGTAGGAGGATTAGCTAGTTGACTTGATACATCTTTTCCATTTATAACTATTGGGATCCATGATCCTACCAAGGAAGTTTCTGTTTTAACTTTAATTCATATATGACACATTACATGTCATTCTGCTCTGAAAAATGATTGTAGAAATGTCATCTTCTTATTCATGAGACCAGTTCTGTTCTGTGTGTAGTCTGAGTGAACTACTCACTTTAGAGTGAAAAAAAAGTTTCCCCCGCTCTTTACTTACATTAGCCCTGCAGAACCAACACAGTTAAGAAAGAATGAGTTGGATCCTGTTATTTCTTTTACATAATTTTTAACTAAGTTTCAGCTGTTGGGACAAATTCCAGTCTTGTTATTAAGTGATCTAAAGCTCAATTCTGTAGCCTTCACTCATGTGCATGGGTCCCTCTGAACTCATTGGAATATGTTAGAAACCATTGGAACAACGTACTTAGGGATATGATAGATTCTCTATTGCTTTCAATCTTTCAACAAAGATTGGATGTATTTCCAAAAATTATGCAATGGGTCAAACAGAAGTGAGGGACTTGATGCAGAAATTATTGGGTAAGGGTCCACAACTTGTGTTGCTGTGCAGAAGGTCAGTCTAGTTGATCATAATGGTGTCTTCTGGCCTTAAAATCTATAAATCTATGAACAAAGAAAAAGAAAGCAGAAAAAAAGAGAAATCCAGAGGCAGATTTATTTATTTATTTAGATTTTTAAAAAATGCTAAAATGAAAAGGAAAATGAGACAACAAGACTTTTTTCCAGGTGATGTTTGAAAATCTTTGCTGTATGGAAGAAGTGATGAAATACTGGAAGGTTATTCCAGATGGCAGAAGATGCAGACGAAAAGGTTCTCCATACCAACAATCATGAGAAGGAGTAGAGGGGGCAGAGAGGAGGCCAGTGCTAGGTGTGCACAGAGAGTGAAAAGAAAGACAATCCATCACGTACAGGGGAACACATCTATAGGAGGTTTAAAAACAAGGAAGCCAGTTTTTAACTGAATCCTGAAATGACTAGGAAGCTCATGGAGTTGTTTGATACTGCAGTCCACTTTTCTCTGTATGTGGGAAAAGTGGGCAGCATCATTTCACATATGCTGGAGTCTAGAGAGCTGGGAGTTGAGTAGAGATGGGTGCTGCAATAGTCCCAACAAGTAGAAATGAAGACATGAATGAGTATTTCAGCATAGGCAACATCAAGGCAGTGTTGATATAGACCGGGGTCGGCAACTTTTCAGAAGTGGTGTGCCAAGTCTTCATTTATTCACTTTAATTTAAGGTTTCGTGTGCTGGTAATACATTTTAAGGTTTTTTAGAAGGCCTCTGCCTATAAGTCTATATTATATAACTAAACTATTGTTGTATGTAAAGTAAACAAGGTTTTCAAAATGTTTAAGAAGCTTCCTTTAAAATTAAATTAAAATGCTGATCTTACGCTGCCAGCCTGCTCAGCTCGCTGCCAGCTGGGGTTCTGTTCACCTAGGCTGGCAGCGGGCTGAGCAGGGCCTGCAGCCAGGACGCCGGCTGGCAAGGGGCTGGCAGCCAGGACTCCAGCCCTTGGGGGGGGGGTTCAGGGTAGAGGGCTGGGTGTGTGTGGGGGGGTTCAGGGCTCAGGGCAGAGAGCTGGGGGTGTGGGGAGGGTGCAGGTCAGAAGGCTGGGTGTGTTTGGGGGTTCAGGGGTCAGGGTAGAGGGCTGGGTGTGTGTGGAGGTACAGAGCAGAAGGCTGGGGGGGTTCAGGGGTCAGGGCAGAGGGATGGGGCTGTGGGGGTGCAGGGCAGAAGGCTGGGTGTGTGGGGGGTTCAGGGGTCAGGGTAGAGGGCTGGGGGTGTGTGGAGGAACAGGGCAGAAGGCTGGAGGGGTTCAGGGGTCAGGAGCCTGAGTGGCTCATGGCAGGGGGCTGGAAGGGATATGCCCTGTTCCACCCCCTTCCCCAAGGCCCCAACCCTACCTCTTCTCTGCTTCCTCTACTGAGCAGGGAGCACGCTACCACTCCTCCCCCTCCCCCTTGCAAGGGCCATCAGCTGATCGGCGGCAGGGAGAGGGAGGAGGAGGGGCCAGAAAGCACCACACTGGGGGAAGAAGGGTGGGGGAGGGAACATGGCTGCCACAGGACTAAGCTTCTGCCTCCTGTCCCCCGCAGGAGAGATCGGTGGGCGGAAGGGCTGAGTGGGACTGGGGGCCGGGACCGCGGCAGGCAGCAGTGTGCCACTCAAAATCGGCTTGCATGCCGTGTTTGGCACATGTGCCGTAGGTTGCCGACCCCTGATGTAGACAGACAAAGTTGTGGAGATGACTATAGGCAGATTCGTAGTCAGGAAATGTCTTGGTCAAGAGTCATACCAAAGTTACTGTCAGATAACAGGTTTCAAACAAGAAGACAGAGGTTGAAGATATTCCTCTTGCGAAAGAGGAACACTTTGGAAACAATTAGTTGCAGCATGAAGTTGTAAGTTACCTTGATCAAGAAAGAGAGATTAGTGGGAATTACTACATGTGTTCAAAGATATTTACAGCTGAGTGGTAGCTAAAGTTAAAAGGTAAAGATAAAATGAGGAGTGAAATATTAGAGCAGGGGGCTCAGAAATTAACATATGGGGCTGCTTATAGAAGTAGTCCTGGTGCAAAGGAGGATTCACCACAGCACATGGGAGAGTGGTCTAATTAATAGATAGAGAAACATAACAAAATAGTGTTATATAAGGGATTTATGTATCTAACACATGTGTGTTATGTGTGAGTATGTATGAGAATTCCTCCACTGGGATTAATTCAAAGATGGGGAAAAGGAGTAAGAGATAGGCATACATACACAGGTGTAATACCAAAAGCAGTGGTTTGGCACAGTGAGCGTAATACGTGTGTGACACACTGGAGTGCTGGTAAGAGATTCCTCTTTATTTCCTGAC
This sequence comes from Trachemys scripta elegans, assembly GCF_013100865.1. Taxonomy (NCBI): domain Eukaryota; kingdom Metazoa; phylum Chordata; order Testudines; family Emydidae; genus Trachemys; species Trachemys scripta. The sequence goes on from NC_048300.1 coordinate 117,763,241, forward strand.
CACAGTCACATGACATGGTCCCGATTACGAAAGTTTATACCTTTGTCACATGACAGGAATCAGTACTCCACTGGCTACTGTGTCAGGGTGAAATTTATCCCTCTGTAGAGGGACAGCAGAAGAATTATATACTACTTAAAACAGGATTTAAATGTGAAATAAAGGAATTAATTACCTTCAATGAGGAGCAGAGTACATAGGTAGATGAGAGGAAGGTAACAAGTGTGATTACAATATAATTTCTATCTTGTAACAGGTAGGGGTAGAATCACATCCTCCCATAGACCCAATCCTGTGGAATGTTGAGTGCTTTAAACTCCCATTAACTTACATGAGCTTGATCCAGCCTCTACTCATTGTAAGGGAGTTCTTCCATTCCTTGAGTGGCAGCAGGATCAGTTCCAGTGGTAACTTCTGATGGCCAGCAACTGTCTGGAGATAACGAATTTTTGAAGAACCAGGCCACATTTCTGGATGTGTCATCATAGGAACTTTTGTGATTCTGTCAACCAAACCATGCATGAGGCAACTAATGTGCCAAATCCTCAACTTGTGTATATTGTCACAGCTCTGTACAAGTCAATGGAGCAATGACAGACATCTTACACAAGCTGAGGATCAGGTCCTGTGTACCTTAGTTCTTTACTGACACAATGATTTCATACTTAATTATTCTAATGTTTCAGTATGATAAATAATTTTGCTTTATAGCACCACCCATCCCTGTTTAACATATCCATACTGAGCTGTGCTTGGAATTCTGTTGCTATTATTTATTTACATTATACTGCAACATGGTCTAGAAGTTGTCAGGCTGGAGTCAACTTCGATCTTTGTGTGTGTGTGTGTGTATCTTCTAAATTGAATTTGATTTACATAAATGTAGCTGGATTTCTGTTATAATATGTAAGGAAAGGAAGAGTATAATTGGTGCTTTGGAATGTTGTTTTGCATTTCTTTACCTTAATTAACTTCTCTAACAAAAGATTACATTATAAAGAATGGAACTTTGCAGGCTCTTTATACCATAGACTAACCCCTTTTGGTGTTATGACAAAAATATTGTCGAAATGGCAGTTTCTAAAGTCTGAAATATGTCTACTTGACACACACAATAGTTCTATAGTATTTCACAATGCTTTGAATATGGATTTCATTCCATATTATACATTGCATGAGTAACATTCTAATGGTACTTTTGTATAGAGATTTGCATTAGAATTGGTCCTTTTGGTGCTGTTACCATGTCACCTTTATGGAAGGATTTTAGTAAGCTTTCTGCACAATGTGTATTATTCTTAATGCATATCTCAGCAGATACAATAATGTGTCAATGGGTGATTAAATGCTCTGCTAAATTCCCACAGAGGTTGGTTTAAATGGAAGAACTGGGACAATTCAAGTCAGGGTCCAAAAGGAAAGAAACTTAATAGTTCAGTTCAAATGGAGGTGGGTTTGAAGGATTTGTAGTCCTTTTATTTACTTGCAGATATTCTAGTTTTGATACATCCATTCAGTGTCCTGGAATAAATCCAAATCACATGAAAGTAACAAAATTATGTACAGCAACATTATTGTTAATGAGTTCCTTTCCCCCCAAGCTCCACCTGTAATTTTGAACAGCACATTTACTCTACTGATGCAATATAATTAATAAATAATAGTAACAGTTAAAATATGTAACCTACAGAATTTAATTAATTTTACTACCATTATAAATAACATTAATTAAGAAGTTAAATACTACCCTTTATGTTTCAGTAACGTTATGGGGCCAAATATGGCAGCAGGTTATGCATGTGCATATGGCAGAAAAGACACAGCCAAAGGAGGTGTTGTTTAGGGCAGAAGTGTTTTATGTCTTCTACTTCCACCAAGCCCCTGAAGATGTCACTTTGCAGGCTCTTCCACAGGTGTTCTGTGAGTTGGACAATCCAGAGCAGGGCCCGGAGGGTGTGGTCTGAGTAATTTAGTACATAAACACCCTAACCAGATGCCACGCACCCCAGTCTGATGAAGATTTCTCCTGCCTCTGGCAGGGATAATCTGCACATGACACTGTATGGGACTGGGTCAACCAGAACATAGACTCTTTTTAAAAGTGCCACCTGGAATTTGATCTGTGAAAGGTTATTAAGCAGTCATACAGATGATCTCTCACTAAGGCCAAAAGATGTCACTTTTGCGGCTACATCCTGCTTGTAGTTCAACTGATCAAATAACATATTTCTCATTTAAACCCAAATTCAGTAAAGCACTTAAAGACAGGCTTAATTTTAAACACAACCTTATGTTCACTCCTTTTCAGAAAAATACTTACGTACATGCTTAACTCCCTTTGATTTCAATGGAATTAAGCATCTACGTAAGTGCTTTGTCGAATCAGGGCCATAATGTCTCCCTACTTTAAACATATCTGAACATGTTAATTCAAAGGAGTTTTTAGTATGATTATTGTTGGCCCCATGTTTTATTACCCGTCCCATATTCCTCATTCTTTTGCATTGCTCCACTGGATTTGTTTCTCTGGGTATAAGTGAGGGTGTTTTAATTATGTTTTTTTATTGTATTTAATCATGTTTTATTAGGTTATGCAGCTCTCTGAGCTCTTGGCTAAAATACTATATAAAACAAACATTAATGCATTCCATTTTAGTTTTGACTTACTTTGGAGTGTATTCCACATATTTACATTATAAAGTTTAGAAACAAAATAAAAAGCAGGTCAGTATAATTTATTGGAACCCTGGTTATATGTTCAGTTGGAAAACTTCATAAATTATGGCTCAGAGTATAAAACCCAATTGCCATTTACAGAATTCTTATTTTTGCCTTCCATACATATAGGATCACAGTAGTTAGTGATGGAACAGACTAACTAAACTATCAAATACATTGTATAGAGGAGATCTCAGATCTTAATTTAATACTAACTTGGTGTGAACCAAAGGGAGGATGCATCAGTGCAGCTGCCTCAGTGGCTGGTCACCAATGGCTGGAATTGGGGCAAATCCTCAGAGTAGACAAGACCTTCAGCTCAGGTCCTCTGAGAATGGTAATGGAAAATTAAAATGGAAGAATCCTGTGTGGCCCACTCCCTAAAAGTAAAGATAATTAAATGGCTGAAACATAGAACTACAGTCTCTCTATAACTTGCTTCTGCCCAAACTCTTGCTTCTGTGGTATACATTTTTTTTATTTGAATATGATGTAATGGGGTGAAAATTATGTCTGAATGAGCTCTCGCCTGACAAACTGGGAAAAAAAGACTTCAGGAGCAGACCATATTTGCACAGACACACTTACTCTGCCTAGGTGCTCAGCAGGTGGAGCGGCTTTGCGAAAGTCATCAATTTTGGCTGGTTTTGAGGTACCAGTATGGGGCGGCACCAGCTAAAGGGGAGGACATGTGACCTCCCCATGTGTCTCCTCCCCATCCCGCCTCCAGCTTGGGGCCCCCATGCTACCCCTGCCCTCCCTCCACCCCATGTTACCTGTGGGGGGGAGGGGCTCTGTCCTCCTGCTGCGCCAGTTCCCCCCCAGCACGTTCAGCTGCTCTCCCTGACAGCCAGTCCCAGGTGGGGAGTGGGATGGAGCCGCTCCCAGACGCTGCCCGGTGCAGCACAGCAGCTGCCTAGGAGAACACCTGGTGGCAGTGGTGGCAGACATGCTCCTTGCCCAGGCTCAGCTTCTGGAACAGGGGCCAAGTGAGCCAGAGCCCCTCCTCCCTGCCTCCCAGCATGCTCTGTATGCAGCAGCAGCAGCTGGCTGCCAGAGAGCCTGGCTGGGGAGGGGTGGCAGCAGCAGCCTACTCCCTGCCCAGGCTTGGCTTCCTGGGACAGGGGCTGACTCCGAGCATGCTAGGGAGGGAGGGGGAACTCCAGCTCGCTCCACAGCTGTCCCTGGAAGCTGAGCCTGGGCTGGGTGCAGCCTGACACCACAGCCAGGCGCTCTTCCAGGCAGCTGCTGCGCATCTCAGCATGGCTGGAAGAGGTTCTGGCCTCACCCCTTTCACTCCAGGTCTGGCTCTGCCTCTTCCACTCCCCATCGGGGCTGGCTGCTGGAGGGGGGGGCACTTGACCCTCTATGTCCCCCTGGGGAGTCGCATGCTGGAAACTGAAACTCACTTTGTAAGCAGGAGTAGGAATACCAAATCCCAGTGAAAAAGAGAAGATCTGGAGACTGTTTCTATGGGGGTGGTGTGGCCTCTTCTGAAGGAGTTCTAGACACCCATTGACTCTCTCTGCTCCAGTGTTTGAGGACAGGTCTGGTTATATGCAGTGGAGAGTCTATTGTTTCTGTTCAGTGATTACCTGAGTTGAATCACTGATAAGCAGGTCTAGAAGCAAAATCTTAGGGGGAGGGGGAGCAGTGTTGCAGTAAAAGACAACCCAGAGGCTGCCTAGCAGTTGGATTCCCTGCACCCAGTGAAATTGCTGAGAGCTGAAATCATTAAAAGCTTGGCTAAATGGTCGAACCTCAGAACACAGCATGGCAAAAGTGGCAGTGAGTGGCAAGCAGCAGCAGCAGAGGAAACAGCTAAAGCAGTGGCAATAAGCCAGATGTAGAGGTGTGCGGGAGCAGCAGACATTGCTCAATGCCCTCTCCTACCTTTCAGAGGTGGGAGGGGAACCCGCTTGAATGCACTTCTGAAATCTGGGTCTTTGCTGACCAAGGAAAACCAACTGTGAGTGAGGTGCAGTGGAGGGAAAAGGGACATGTTTAGTATTTCATTTTAATGTCCCCATTGTTTGCTATAAGCATGGTAAAGGGGCATTCATTCATTAGACTTTCACAATGCCGCAAGGTGGGAAACTGAGGCAAAGGATGCTGTCCAATGTACTGTGGGGTTGGTGTTTGCTTATGGTTACAAGCTTTTGAATTGTGGTCGTGGTGTTTTAACAAATTAATGCTGGGTTCACTTTCCCTTTTAATAAAAGTGCTCTTTTGTTATACCTCAACTCAGTGCTTGCTCCTAGGGGTGGTGTTTAGTTTCCCCAGATTACCGGGTGGGGCCTGAAGCTGGTTCTGTTTTTAATTGTTAAGAGGAACCCATAGATATTGATCCCAGCCCTTGTTGCTGCTGACACCATCTGCCAGAAGGGCTACAATTATGTTATTTTATTATGGTAACAATCTAGAGACCACATTTTGTATTGGCCCCATCGTACTAGGAGCTATACAAACATAGTAAGAGACAATCCCAGCCCTGAGGCATTTGCAGCATAAAAGAGACAGGAGGTGCGAGGGTTAAATAAGGGCACAGAGGTGAAGTGACTTGCCCAAAGTCACACAGCACATCAGTGGGAGAACCAAGAACAAAAGCCAGCTCTTCTGAGTTGCAATCTGTTGTCCTACCCACTAGACCACACTATCTTTCAGTGAAATGTAATTAACATAAAGGGGGGTGGAAACAGTGCTGTGAAATCCTGTTTAACAATACAAAGCACTGGATGGTGCTTTGAATTACAACAGGAAATGATATACAGTATCTGGTTGGTTTTTAAAAATTGAGTTTAGAAAAATAAAGTATCGCTATCAAAAAAGAGTAAAAACACATTGGCACTATACAGTATGTTAACGAATGGCTCACAGAATTCTTCACACAGAATGGCTCACTCTAAATTTAGAAATTTAGTGATAGCAAAGCAAGCGAAAAAGTTTTGCTGCTTTATCAGCATTAGAAACGACTATCAATTTCAAACATAACATTCAAACATATAAAGCAAGCCATATTGGTTGCCATGCTTTAAAATATCACCCTGAGGTTTTTGTTTTTTTTAGCCAGTCATTAAGAGTTTAGCATTTCATTTAAATGCCCCCATTGCTTGCTGTAAGCATGGGCAAGGATGTGGAACTTACTGGGAGATTTCTTTTAATGCTGTGATTCATCATTCAGCAGGTTGTTTTTTTTTAATTATTACACAACTATCTCTGATGGTAAAGGCCACTTTACTTCTGACTCTGAACTCAGCTTCCTTTAACATTTCTTCTTACGTGGGCAGAAATTACAGGTATAAAAGTGTATTACAATTTTTTTCCACTCCAGATTCACTTAACCATTATAAAAATGTTTGAGTTCAACCACAGCCTCTCAACGTTAGCAACTGATTTACAGCTTTTATATTGCTGTGTCTCAACTACAATAAATAGCAGAGTTCAGCAAAGCACAAAAGCAGAAAGTTCAGGGAGAAAAATGTCCATTATTAGGAAGAAGGACAGAATATTCAGCGCTAATAGGTGACTCTCAGCGTAACAGCAGGGCAGCAAAGCAGCTCTGAAACGAACTCATTTAAAGGCTACTGCCACTGAGATGTATGATGTAGCTGTATCACCTTGGCTGTGATCGCATCAGATAACAGTAATAGCAAAGTTGGATTTGGTGGAAACAGAGTCACTAGAAACATACAAGATGCTGCAGGAAGAGTCATAGAGGTTTCTTTAAGCTCTCTGAGGGAGTGATCCAACTCCCAATGAAGGCAATGGAAATCTTTTGTGAGCTGGATCAGACTCTGAGGGTATGTCTAGACTAGAGATGGAGGTATAATTTCCAGGTCAGATAGACATACCTGTGCTAGCTGTGATCAAGTTAGCATGCAGTGGGATAGGCTAGCTGCCCGAATATATACCTAGGACTTGTACTCAGATGGCTAGTCTGTCCTCCTGCTCATGCCACCACACCTACACATATATTTTTAGTACATGAGGTAGCTCAATCAGAGCTAGCATGGATATATCTCTCTAAGTTGGAAATTACACCTCCACCGCCAGTGCAGACAAACCCTGAGTTAGGACTGAAGCAATGCCTCAGCCTGGTGTTAGCAGGCACTGTGTTGTTGGAGGAGCTGTTTTCCATATGCAATATAGAACTGACAGTTGCTTAATTTGTATTCATTAAAAAGCTGAAGCATTGCTGCAAGGCAGGGGTATTGCAGCTGATGATCTGACCAAATTCAAGAACTGGAAATTACGCTCTTCCCACAAGTCCAGCAAGCCAGAGAAGCACTTAGCCGTCAGTGGGAGGGGTGACGTGGCCAGTCAGACTTGTGCGTCATTGATCCCTGACCAGTAAAACTGTTCCCTTAGGGGACAGTTATTGCCAGGATAGTGGTTGCTGAAAGTTACATTGGGACCGAACCAACCCATATCCAGCCCTAGGCCTGGGGAAGCAGAGAAGTGTCTTAAAAGCCATCTTTTCCTCCCTGGCCCTTGTATCCTGCAGCAAGTGCTGTTGGGCCAGGCTGAAGAATCTGGCCCATAGATTTGTGCCCACAAATAGGCAGGTATCAAAGTACCCAGTTAGCACACAACAAATTCAGTTTGTAAGTGCATGTCTGAGTCTATGCCAGAACAAGAGCTTAGCTATGGACAACAGTGGACGTAATTTTAGAAGCAGCTTGATGCTCATTTGAAGATTTTGAAGTCACTTATGGGAAAGAATGCATTCATAGATTTATAGAATATGCGGCCAGAAGGGACCATTGTGATCATCTAGTATAACACACGGCGTGGGATTTCCCCAAAATAATTCCCATTTGAATTAGGGAAGATCTTTTAGAAAAGCATGCAATCTGGATTTAAATACTTCCAGTGATGGAAAATCCACTACAACCCTTGCTAAGTTGTTTCAATAGCTAGGTACCCTCACTGTTAAAAATGTGCATCTTATTTCTAGTCTGAATTAGACTAGCTTGAACTTCCAGCCACTGGATCTTGTTATACCAATAGTTGTAAGCTGAAGTCAGACAAATTCATGTAAGCTGAAGCTAGATGAGACATAAGGTGAAATGGAATTGAACATGTGCAGGAAATGCAAGGATATTTGCTACACGAAACCAAGAATTTAAAGACTTTTTCTTTCAGCTTCTTTCCTGTACTGATTTTAAGAATTTCTGCACTTATCTAACCCTCTATAGAACTAGTAGCAGTTATATTATTATTATGGTTGTGTTAATAGGTTAACTAAGTAAGCAATAAATGTGCAAAAGAATGATTTGCTTGCTACAGTAATCTATTCTTCCCTTCAGAGCAATATTCCCTTCTCATCATTGACATTTGTCTCTTCCTCCTTTCCTGTCCCCATACAACTTGTCATTTGTGTTACGATATGGGCCTAATTGAGACTACAGATTCCTTGTGGCAGGGAGCTTGTCTCTTTATTTCCTTAGAAAGTGCCACAAAAACTAATGACACTACAGTCATAATACATAGCAGTGTGATAATAAGAATAGGATGCGGCGGCTCGTGCTATAACAGCGTGGAGATGTGTCAGCCCTTATCCTACATCACTGCACCATGTGAGACTTGATCTTTCAAGGCATGAGCTGCCTCATCTCCCCTGGAATTCAACAGGGTTTCAGGATGCTCAGCACGTCCCAGGACTGGGCTTCAATAAAGCAAAGTCCTTCCTACTTCCCCCTCCATGAACATGCAGGATTTAAAAATAGGTTGCATCAAGTGCAGTAGCTCCAGTACTTGGATTTAGAGTCTTCTTGGGAGAAGAGATGGTGGAACAAAATAATGTATTAGTCCATAGGGCCATCAGGCAGGATTTTAAAAGATGCAAATAGGCCCCTACTGCGATTTTCAAAAGCACAAAGGATGCTTTACTCCTCTTGATTTCAATAGGAGTTAGGTGCCTAATGTGCTCAGAGGCGTTGGAAAATCCCACTGGTCACCTTATCTGTGTTTTTATATTCTAATTATCTTTGAAAATCTGATCCTTTTCTTACAGAGCTTGATTCTTGGTATATCCTGAAAGCTAGTAGTGCATAATATTTAGCTGAACTTTGGAAGTCAGAAATCACTCCTTTTCTATTGTAGACATTTTTACAGTGTTCAAAATACTGCAGCTTAGTCTTTGATTTGAAAGAAAGGAAGGTCTTTTGAAACAGACTCCTCCAAGTTAAATCACTAGTTTGATTGCATTCTTCAGGATTATTTATTATTTATCTTAAAGTAATACCCAAAGGTCCCAAATGAATCCTTCCATTAAAATACAATAGATGGATGTAATAATCTGTGACCTATCATCAGCCTAACTTCTGCTTGTATGCTGGATTTAATTCCTCCTTCTTATGTCTATCTTGTCTATTTGGACTGCAAACTCTTCAGGGAGGGAAATGCCTTGTTTAGTTGTTTATACAGTACCTAACACAACAGGACCTCAGTAGGGTCTTCGGTCACTACTGTCAACTAATTTATAATAATAGTACAGCTAACAGGCATTTATCTCACTGTGAGAAAAATAAGCAATGATTATTGACCCTAATGTTTAGAAATCATACTTTATTTGTTGCCATGTAGCATTTAGATTGTATCTGTAAGTAGCATTCTGTAAATTTGTACAGTATACTATCAACATTCAGTGTAAAGCTGGTAGGAAAATGAGACTTGTCTGAAAAAAAAATGGTCCCTTTTTTGACCTGCTCTATTTCAACAGGCCAGATGCATCCTGGGCCTATACCAGCTTCCAGATGCAGTGTGCCCCAGCAGTGGGAAGTCCACCATCATGAAGCTGCAGTGATAGAAAGCAGCTACTATTTCCCCTCTGCCAGGGTGCCCCCAGGCAGCCAGCACAATCTCACAATTAGCACTGCTGACATCTGGGAGAGGTGGCTGACTCAGCATATTCCTAACTTCAGTCTCTATTTAATGAAGTCCTTGAGAAAGTGTGGCAGTGGAAACCACCCGTCCCTTCCTCTTGGGATGAACTTGCCCCTGTAGAGTGGCCTCTGCCATATCCCCAGAATACTGGACATTCCAGTACTTCCAGGCATGGCATTACCCCTCCTCCACTGGCACATACTCTTCAAAATGGTCTGCCCCATCAATGATACTGGACAAAACCACGTCTGGTTTCATCTCAGTACTGGACAGGGAAGAAACCTTAGAAAAAGAGCAAGGAGTCCGGTGGCATCTTAAAGAATAACAGATTTATTTGGTCATAAGCTTTTGTGGGTGGAAAACCTCACTTCTTCAGATGCATCTGAAGTGGGTTTTTTTACCCACGAAAGCTTATGCCCAAATAAACCTGTTAATCTTTTAGGTGCCACCAGACTCCTTGTTGTTTTTGTGGATACAGACTAACATGGCTACCACTCTGATACTTAGAAAAAGAGGACTGTCCAGTCCGAAACTGGATGAATGGCCGGTTTTTGCCCCTCCTATCCCTCCAGCCTTATTGGAAAAAGAGGTGAAGGAAAAAAGTGTTGGGGGAAAGCCTTGGACTTGGGAGACCTGGGTTCAGTCACTGCTGCACCACAGACATCTTGTGGTACCTTGGATTTGTCAATTAGTCTCTCAATGGCTCAGCTCCCCGTCTGTAATACAGACATACTGGTACGTCTCTACCTTACAGGGGTGTTATGATGACAAACACATTAGGTGCTCAGATATCATGATAATTGGGGAAATATAAATACCTTGAATAGATAGGTGCTGCAGCCTGCACTGGGGCAAGAATGTGCAAATTATACCTCTCCTGTTCCAACAATGATAGGTCTCTATTATTATAATGATTATAGTATAAACTTAGCTACATGCTGCATAAATACATACTCTTCACACATTGTTTCTATGTAAAAATATTCAGGGTATTTAAAAGGTTCCCTGTAAATTTAAATGCTTAAACTTCTTTAGATCCTTATTTTTTGTAATGTAAGCCCAGATTTCTCATTGTGAAATCTGGTTCATGGATCTCTGTCGCTCAAAAGTGATTCCCAAGAGCTGGTCATCCAAGCAGGGGCAAAAAGTAGAAACAGAAGAAAAGGCAAGAGTAATGTTTCTTGCAGTTAGTTTTCTTCAATAATTAATTATTTACTGTAATTTCTCTAGCTGTGTTGGTTATTTTACTGCTACAGTATGTTTGTTGCCATAATAAACTAATTGAGCATTTAGATTGCTACAGCCAACAGCCATCTATGGTAGGGTTAATCTCTCTGCCTTTGATTCTGGATGCATCCTGCAATTTTGAAATAACTCGTGGGAATTTTGAGACTGTTCAAACTTCTTTTATCTGTGACCCGCTTTATAGATTTTAGGCATGTATGATACTTGCCTCAGGGGAAATGGCTCACTTCAGAACCTTGTCCTGTGGGTGAAGGCAATAGGCCATCCATTACCCTCTTCCTCCCGTTCTCAGGTTAATGACTATATTAAATATTAAACAGGGTTCTATCTCCAGAGTGCCTGTATAAGTGATTTTACATTATCTCATCCACTTTTGGCATAAGCCCTTCTCTGATTTCTTATAAAGTGTGTTGCTTCTGTCTAGCATAACTCAGAGAAGATCATGATTGATTTGACAGCCATTAATGCAATGTTTAATATTAACCTTCATCTTCAGTAAGTGAGGATGATGGTGGAAAGGAAGGGAGGGGAGGTATTGAGGGAGGTTGTAGATCTTTCCCACATTTTATTTCATATGCAGTCTATGCAGGTTAACATCTAGAGATGTGTGGCAGGCTGGATGGAGCTGTGTCTGGTACATAAAAGGAATCCTTTGCATAGATGGGGTTTTAAATCAGGCACAAGGGACAAAGACCGGTTTAAGGTTAATCAGAGTTATGCACTCCATTGTCTCCCATGATGTTCCGTTCAATTGCTAAAGTATCTTTAATTTACAGAATTGTACAATGCTGCACTGCTGAAATGCTGTGGTACCACATTGGAGCGGAGAAAATTCTGGGCTGTGGCATTCCCAGAATGCTCTTTGCTGGGATGCTCCAGGAGCAGGGCAGAATGGCGCTGCAGCCTTGAGGAGCATGTCAGCAAAACTAGAAAGAGACTTTGAAAATGCATCATACCATTTAATAACTCACCCTCCTGCACAAGATAGTAAACCAATATGGGGCATTTTCAGCATGTGAGACAAAGCCAGTCACATACTCCCAAGAAGTGTGACTCCATGTGACACAGGAACAAGACAGAGAGGTAAATTTGGAGGCTATGGTGGGGTAAATAGACAATGCAAAGCAGAAGAAAGAATGTTTTGGAGCATTTTGGTTCTAGGACTGGTCCTGAAGAGGAGAGCACAGGTGAAAGGACACAGAAGAGATACGTAGGATCTGGGAGAAAGGAGAGTGGCCATAAGAAGTGTACCTCACAGCATTCAAAGCTCCACAAATAAGATATCGAGGAAAGGACTCAGTGCTGGGTTAAGGAATTACTAAAAATGCCTTTTTTTGTTTGTTTAATGAAGGAAATAGGAAAGAGAATATGGAGTGGCAGTGATGGGGGGAAGGAGAGAAGGAAGTATAGAGTCTGATTCTAGGATTTGGCTGAGCTATGCTCATTATAGGATATGGAGAGAGTGGTGGGGGGAAGATGGCTTTATTCTGTTCAACTCCCTTTTCCCTCCCAGGGTACTCAGGAGCAGGCATCCCACCTGTTAATAATGGAGATCCTGAGGATCCCAGCTGCGATGGGGAATGAGGTGGGAATTCTCTAGTCATCCCTCTGCAGTAGTCTCCTTACTCAGATGACTATCTATAGTTGGTGGTGCCTCCATCAGGCCAGACACTGTATATACCTATAGGTGTACCTCAGTTGCCTCCAGGAACAACTGTATAAATAACAGGTCTTACAGGGCAATTAACACCCAAAATAAAACCAACACAATTTTACTTAAAAGTTTTCCTAGCAACATACAATAGAAAATGCAACAGATTAATATCGCTTAACTGTTATAACTGTGCTGTCCAGGTCAGTAGGTGGTACTGCAATAGTTTGGCTAATGGCTGCAGCTTTCAACAGCAACACAAACCTAACCAGCGCTATTAACATTTACACCCCACCCCTGAGTGTGCACTCTCCCTTCAGTGTGTAGTCCTGGGCCCTCTCTTGTGTTGGCCCGCTGGGTGAGCAGGAGTTCAGGCCAGCACTCTGTAAGTCTGACAGAGGCAGCCCAGGTGAAACAAGAAGGAGTGAGGCAATTTTGTATTGTGACTAGCTTAAGTTGCCCAGTAAGTCTTAACACCGTATCTTCAACCCAGAGAGCATAGCCCAGGGCTAACTTACTCTTTTCTCAATCGTCTGTAAGCCAAAGTCAGATCTGCTGCACAACCGACAGCCTCTGGTTTTTGGTCTCAATGCCTAGCTCAAGAGAAGGAGCCCAGCACTAACAAGTTGTCAACTGTAGTTGCATGTCTTCAACTCTGGCAACTCAACAAAAAGGCTCCGTGACCGTTTTATTTGCCCCAGACCCCAAAGGGAGCAGCAGCTCTCTTTTCTAGCTCCCTGCACAAAAAATGGAGCCACCTTTGGAGCAGCCTCTGACCCAAGAAGCTTAATCTAGTCCCAGAGGGCACCCATGACAGCACCCTGGGATTTGCAGTTCTTCAAGCCAGCATACAGTATATAGAGGTCTGGCTAACCAGAATACCTCAGATAGGTTTCAGAGGCTCCTCAGATAGGGGTCCTACGTCTAATTTTGTGGCTTCCCAATTCAAGGGCTGCTGCAGTCTGATTTGGTCCTGAGTGTAAATAGAGCTGCCCCACGGCTGCTGAAACTTTCACTGTGCTGCCCAAGAATTTCTTCCAGGGTCTGCAAAAAGCTGGACCAAAGAGAAATCCCAGTCATGACCCCTTTTCTGCACCTACATTCAAGGCTATTGTGGACCATTTGGGGACTCCCTTAATCGTAGGACAATTTTGGAGTAGCTGGCTAAACTGACTTTAGTGTCCCTTTCTGCCAACAGAGTGGCACAAACGGAGCCTCACTAGAACAGAGAATGTGACCCAAACTGTAAATGAGGGGGAAATGGTCCTTTCTGACTCCCAACTTCCAGATCAAGGCAGTACCAAAATGTATGTCCTAGTTTGGGACTTATGAGATAACTAAAGATTATTGCTGAACAAAATGTATTATTGTATATGGGAATCCCAGTGTGAATTACACCAGCTTTCCCCTGCTGTTTCTAGATGACTTCCCAGGAGTTATTCTTGATTTACCCTTGTATTAGTGAGAGGAGAATCAGGCCAGCTGCAGTTTCATGTACATTAGTAGTATTCTGGTTCTATGGGCTAAAATACACATATGGTTACCAGGAAACAAGCATTATGTGTTGGACAGTTAGTTAAGGTTTTGGACTTCTCCATCTTAGCCCCTGACAGAAGTAGGTTCTCCGGGGTCCTGTACAGTTCTCTTTTTCTCTCCCACGGTATATTTACAGAAGGATCTAATGGGAACAAGCGTTCCATTGCACTGTCCAACTCCGCCTTCCAGTCTTTTGCTGTTGTTTAGATAAATGCGGTGAATAGAGTTCTTTTGCTCAGAGCTTGCACAGCTGCAACCTTGATGTGTGACCTGTGTTTGAAATAGATCGTGACCTGAGCCAACAAAAAAATGCCTTCAGCTGCAAGGAACCCTGTGTGAAATGAGCCTCTTGATTTCATCTCTCCACTTTACTGCTGTCCACCTATTCCCAATACTGCTCTCTTCAGAGGCAATAGGTTATCTTAGAGCTGAATGAGCCTGCAGTCTGTAAGTGTCTCTTGGCACGCTCCACTGTAGGTTGAAACCTTCAGGTCAGTACTGAGATACACTGATGGAGCTGCTGACTATAGCATACTATATGTTTAAGCCTCACTGATTCCAACCTAATAAAACAATAATAGTAACGCAGAACTAACTTCATTTTCAACTTTTACAGCCTTTTCCATTGAATCTTAGTTAAATCTAAATGTCTCCCATATACTTTTTTATTCATAAACCAGGAGCTAGTTTCTTAAAACCTTCATGTAATTATGCTTTTTCACTTCATCTCTGGTCCAACATGTCCAATATATTATTTGCAGTCAATCATCTTTACTGAACAGGATAATTTAGCTAGCTGGAAAATATAAAAAGAAAATTTGAAAAAATGATTTAAAGGAGGGATGCTGACTTGGGTCAGGTAAAATACATAAAATGTAGGATGGCATTTTCATACTTTCTTTAGTGCCAGTTGAAATACATTCTTTTTTGTTACCTCTTTTGGCATTACTGTCATGCTGGACCCACAAATCACCAGCAATTAGCTTCAGTGTAAATTGTTGAGATAACATTTACCATTTACTGGTTGTTATTCTTTGGCTGATACATTGGAAGTTAGAAGCAAATGGCAAAATGCGCTAGAAAATTAGAATGTAATGACAATAAATAAATAAATAAATAAATAAATAAAAGCTAATAAAATGTAAGGTATTGGAAACACTGTGTAAATAGGTCTGCTTGTGAGTAAAAGCATATGAGACAGACTTTGTTCAGTATTTATCTTCATTTGTTGTTAATTAGAACAGGACGTGAAAATCACAAAGGACACACACTGTCAATATAAATTTAAAAAGCCATTTTCCCCTTAAAACCAAAATGCCAGTTAAGAAGAGTTAACCAGACCCAATTAAATTAGTATTTGCACACGCTGATATTAACAATTATTAAAGCATCAGTAGAGGGAGAAGAGTGATTACTGTAGCCAATGTAATTGGCCTTTTCTAATGGATTAAAAGAAAAATGTTGATTTTTAACTGGTTTTGGTCAGAAGAAATTTCCATTTACTTGCACGAGCATGTTTATCTCAATGAAATTAATTCCCACTGGCAATGGGGCAGGATTTGGGGTTGTTCACTTCCTATTATTGCCTGTATATTGCCAGGGCATATCAGGCATTGTAGCTATTAACAACTTGTCTGCTTAGTTTCATGATCATCAAAGTCTGATAAAGGATGACAGATTAATACTATTTTTACTCTAATAGAACAGCAGTTGTGGCTTGGTTTGCTCAGCATGTATTTTCATCTACTTATTCAGGACAGGAGGTTCATGAAAATGAGCTGCTTCATCCCCTCCCTCCATTCCCCTTTAGACTATGTTATTAAAAAGAGCAACTAGAATCTGAATAGTAAGTGGAATATGCCCTTCCCCTCTTTTAGTAAAATACACTCAGGTGTAATAGCCATAGATGACATAAGGCGCACATGCAGAAATATACACCATGCACAAAAGATAAAAGCTTTTTACATTTGGATTCTAATTGCACCCTACATCTCAACTGCCTTTGCCAACGTGCATGGGCTGCATTTGTCCTTCAAAGCCTGAGACAGATGAGAGATGCTGGACATATTTTGTGAGAATCTGACAAGCTGGAGCCTATTTCTGAGTTTACAGCACTATGTGCTGCAGCTATCATGATGGATAGTAAACCTACAATTCTTCCTTGCAACATGATTTGAGCTTTCATTCAGAGAAGTCTTTTAAGGAAACAGCTGACAGTATTTATTAGCTGCAAAGTTTATTAACAGAAAGTTCATCACTGCCTATTTTTTTTCTTGGGTTCTGTGTTTGATTTTAATTGGAACATTTATTTCAATTTTTCTATAATTTTTGTGTGTGACAGCTTTAAATGGTGATAGCCTGAATGGGCATGGAATGAGGAAAATGCCTGCGGGTACCAAACTATCACTTTATATTGTGTAATAGTAGAAAAGAATTATATGTTGGAGTGATCGACATATGGGTTGCAGACCTGGACCATCTCTGAGATGAATCTTTTGACCTGTGGAGCTGTGGGAGGGAAAGTAAAACAAGATGGTAAAAGTTTAAGAGAGTAATATACACACATTATTAATTTCACTTAGTTTTCTCTTTTTCAGATGGCTTCTGTGAAAAACAGAGTAAATAACAAGCAGTTGAAAAATAAAATAAGTGGTTTGTAACCCAACACCAGCCAAAATTGATCATTTTGGCAATACAGCTCTGTCTGCTGGATACCTATGCAAAATAAGTGTGTTCATGTAAATGAAATCTGTTAATGCAGAAAAGCCTTTTCTCCCCAGCTCATCACTGACTATCAGGGGAGAACTCATTCAGACCTTGTTTATAAAGTAATTGTGAAAGATGTCTTAGAAGAACCTAAGTAAAGATTGAGATATGCTTTGAGTTACATGCAACAAACTCTTACCATGGGCCAACTTCTGCCCTTGGGATGTGTGCAAAATTGCACATGAATCCCATGGACTGCAGTGAGAACTTTGTGTCATCTCAGGGCAGGATTGGGTCTACAGAGTAGAATTCTGGTGTCCTGCAAGCAGTTATAATAATCACACAACTCTGCTTTATTCTGGCTTCTAGTAGTATGTGCTTTAGAAAGTGCCAAAGCTTTCAGTTTGATATCTCTCTCTCTCTCTGTGTTCTCAAATGCTATTCTTCCTTTTCTACTCTGTTCCATTAGCACTTCAAGCAGATATGCTTCTGGTCTGAGTGCTGATTTGGTTCAGTTGCTGTAGGTATTGATTCATTGTGGCAGGAAAGAGGGGATGGTGTCATGATGTATTCAGGAGAAATGCAAATAGAAATTATTGACTTCTAATTAATTGGTCGGAGTAAACAAATTATTAACACATTGTCAGCTCTGAGTTGTTTGCAGAACTGAACAGACCACCATAGCAAACTGTAAAAAGTGAGAAACTAAGGGTATGTCTCTATGTACAGTGTTGCAGCGGAGCAGTTGTACTACTACAACTGTACTGCTGCAGCACATCTGGTGAAGACGCTCCACACCAATGGGAGAGAGCTCTCCTGCTAACATAGCACTGTGCACACGAACGCTCATGTCTGTGTTACTTATGTCCCTTGAGGGGAGCGGAATATTCACACCCTTGAGTGACATAAATTTTCCCGACATATTCTGTAGTGTAGACATAGCCTAATCAACTCATCCATTCAGCACCTCATGTACACTTCCCTCAAAAGTTCCTCTTCTCTGTCTCAACAACTTCCCTTCCACCAATGCAGCCCATATATCTTCTATCTGAACAACCAATGTGCAGACTCACTTTGGATGGAGTTTAAAAATAAAGATTAGGGATACCTCATAGCATCTAGCCCCAAATCACAAATAAGGGGTGCTTCCTGTTATGATATCTGCCCCCACTCCATCCACCAGGCTCTCTCATGTCAGCAGCAGGGGAAAACCCAGCAATGGTCAATGTGGGTGGAGTGGCAATGCCAGCTGGCAAGGACTAAGAGGAATGGAAAACAGGGAGAGCTGTAGTCACAGTGAATAGCTGCCATATTTCGTGCTGCTCTACATGTGACATTTAATGTAAAAATGTTAATGAGCAGATTTGCATACTTGCAGCTAATTTGCATACAACTGTACGCTCCAGCTTTAAAATAAAAATTATGTGGAATGGCTGCAATGCTCACAAAGGCCTGGTGAATGAAGCCCTCCTCTTTACCTACATAGCACACTGCCCTGCCAGCATCTGGGGCAAAACTTCCTCTATTGGTAATGGGGTAGAGCAATCTCCATGGCCCATGAACATCTTGGCCTCTTTGGTGAGCCTGTCATTTAGTGCAAAGTAAGCTGGTGAGTATTTAATGATATTGGAGCTGGGACTCACTAAACCTGTTTCATGTAGGAGCCAGCAAACATTTCTTAGATTGAAATGACTTTATTCCCTATTAAACTGGACTGTACTCTTAATGAAGACCTAGAAGCAAAAGGTTCTAAAGCTTATTGGCAGTGTCCTGAGGCATTCATTCCCTAATAAGTGCTAATAGCAGGGAATGAAGCTGCTTTCTGGAGAGATACATTTATTAAATCAAGTCCTGCTTTTTGGAGTTTGTACAGGCAGGTTTTCCACTTTCTGTACACAGACAAAAATCTCCTATACACTGTTCTCCCTCTTCTTCAAACAAACTATAGTATGGGTTATAAACTGTAACACAAATATAAACACAACATCCAAGTTTACCTCTACATATGTTTTGCTAGATAAAATCATTTCAAAAATTATTTCATGTTCCTTCACTAACTTGCAGACGTTTCTCACCGTCCTGGGTCAACAGCAGGTTTCAATCCTCAAATGCACAGACCCATCTTATATTACTTCTCCTATCAGAACAACTGGTGTGGGAAGGAATGCTGTTATCCTCTATGAGGGAAACTCAGCACATACATTAGCAATGGGTTATACATTTCTTTGAGAACTAACATTAGAATGTTGTAAGTCAGGACGCAGGATTCCTGCTGTTGTGAGATGCTACCAGTGTGGTGCGTCTGCTTTCTCCTGTTGATATCACTTGGCTGTGTGCGTGTGTTCCCTCTGTGTGCTGCCCCAGCTCTGCGCAGATAGCTGACACAGCAGACCCGACGAGAACCCCCAATGACCACAGAGTCTAGTAAGGTACAAAGGCACCTCGGCCAGGTTTATTGCGATCTCGGACACAATTGCAGTTCCCTGTAGGTTTCTGAGCCTAATTCAGGGCATACTACGAAAAAGTGCCTCTTGGCAAGGACCCGGCTCAGTGGCGGGACTTTCCACTGCCCCCGTGGCCGGACAAAGACACCACCCCAGGGATCCATTTTTATACACAGGTACAAACAAGTTACACATCACTCCTGATGTATTGAGGTGCAACCCCTCTATGCAGCAAGGTACAATCCCTATACATAGTAAGGTGCCGCCTCGCACCTTGTACCTGTTGGTTCGATCAAAACAACTCTATCCATCATTTTACCCTTTTGCCCCTGTCATTGGGATGGGTCGGTCTGTTCCCTGTTATCTGTGGAATGTTCCGGTATAGTGTATCTTGGTACCATGTTTAAAGTGTAACTATGCTAAATGAATATATATTTATGCAACATCAGCCCTTTCCTTGCCATCTTCTGTGAGCAGGGCCTGCCTCTTGCTCACAGCTTAACTTTGCTTCATATTAGCGAAGTCTTGACCATTACTTTAGTTTGGTTCAGGCCTCATACTGGGCCTTCATTAGGCCTTCACTTACTACATTGCCTTCACTTACTACACCTGCCTCTGGGAGGAGAGTAGGTCTAATGCATAATGTTATGCCTGTTCGGAACTTCTGCAGTGACTGAATCTGGGGACTCTAGAGCTAAAAGCATGAGCTTCTTCCACTTGACCTAAAAGGAGAATAAACTTCTACATGGGGTTGGTCTGTGGTCTGGTCACTAGAGAAGGACAGACACACTCTATTAGTGTGAGTTAAACAAGCACATAATTTATGATCCTGTAACCGAAAGGCAGTATGGAAAAGGGGCTAAGCATTAGGCCTGTTCTGTCAAGGATCTGTGTTCTGTTCCTAGCTTTGCTTACAGTAACCTTCTTCAACCTCCAGATTATTTTATCTGTATAATGGGTGAATGGTACAGCTGGGAGTATGAAGCCTTGGTCAATGAGGGTTGTGGAGTACACAGAAATATTAAGGACACGGTCAGCAGAAGACCTGGGTTTAGAATTCATTGGCTCTTGGCTTGTAGCTCAGTGCACTTCTCTTGGCTATGGATGTGATCTTTTTCAAGCAGGTTGACCCTGTCATTTCTTTACTGTAGTGGGTTGGCAGTTTGAACTACTGCAGGTGAGTGGGGAGTGAAGAAGTGGATCTGTGGGCTCTGTGTGCTAATTCTGTTTCCTTTCTTGGAGAGGGAGAATAAACACCCTGATGTCTTAACAGCACCCTTCCCATCGCCATTGAACCTGTCCCTTAGTCTCTAACCACTAAACCACATTCCCTTAATTCTGTATTTTTTTTCTGAGTAGGCTCCCAATAGAACATCAAGACCTGCCTGGCAAAACTGCAAAGTGCTCGCTGGCAGACATCCCTGATGTATCCACCATCATATTAATATGTCAAAATAGAGGGAAAGAAAATCTGTGCAATCAAAACTTTAAAGCCAGAGTATATTGTACATTGCTATTTGTGAAATAATTCACTCAATTTACAACAATTTATGATGAGTCCAGGTATGAAAAATAATCTTTTTGAGTAAGAAGGCCACTAAATTAAATCACAGCCACAGAGCTAGGAGGGAGTGGGTGAGTGAAATGCATTCAGATTTCATAGTGGCATGAGAACCACTGGAGCCTGGTTCTGAAGTAAAAAGACAGAGAATCACAATGGCCTCATGACTTCCACAGGACATTTTTCAATGATGTATAAAAAAACTAGGATTCAGGAAATAGGATCCTTGCTATTTTATTGTCTTTAAGAAGGAGTTGGGGTTTTCATGTATCCTACTTTTTGTACCACTTGTGAATTAACATTAAACCCGAACAATCAGCTGGAAGAGTTGATGTATTAAGGGGACAATGTAAAGCTCACTCTTCCTTCCAGTTGCTATATTTACTGTGAAGAAGCTGTACTACCTCCCTTAAATCTTACCTGAACTGAGTCACACAGAGAATTTGATTGATAAAGTGTAGGAGAATTGAACTTTATGACTGAACACCAGACCTCTATCAACTGTGGGAGGGGATGTGTATCACAAACAGAGCTGTCACTGGCACAGCCCAACTATTAAATCTTTACAACCAGCAAATTAAGGGCCCCATGGATGGGGCACAGGCTGATCCATATATACAGACTGATTATGGAATGAAAACAATTTGAAACTGGACTGAGTTGTTGGCTGGAGAGTTAAGCTCTGGTGAACAACTTCCTCTTAACTTCCTTGGAAAATGCTGGTGATCTTGTTGCCCTTCATTGGTTAAATGGCAGGCTGAAAGGCAAGCTAAAACGTCCAGCATGGATGTATTAAACTCAACCTTTTTTTATATTCAGAGCATGAGGCCATGAGAACAAAGAGAGCAGACTTGAGCGTCCTCTTTTGTGCCACAAACCATACAAAGGAGAAACACACACGGTATAGGAAAGAAAAGTCCTCAATCTGCATTCCACAGGCTATATACAGAAGCTAGAGTAGAAACCTTCTGCTGCCCAGTCAAAGTGGCAGTGGACCAAGGGGAGTAGCTGGTGGAGGGTAATGCTGCAAAAATTCAGGCTTGATTCTGCATAATGTAAGACTAATGTGTCGCACAGGACATGGGCTCAGCATACACTATGATTTTTTTCTGAACATTTCTGTATAGATTTCAGTCAGGCTCATTGCCCCCCGCCCCAAGCCTAGAGTGCATGGGGGCACGGAGAAAGAGAGAGAGATTTGCTTATCCAATTTTTTTCAAGTACATGCCAGGTAAAAATCTAAAACCAAATTAAGTTGTAACATAGTGTGGCAATAGCAACATGGCCCGTTGCAGCTTCCAGAAGTGTCCTTCTTTATATATAGATTTTTTTAAAGAACAATAGAACATATACTGTAATTAACATAGCAGTATAATAAGATAAACGTAAGCACAACACTATCTAGAAAACCAGGCAAACCAGGCAGAAGATTTAGGCTCTGTGCTAAGCTGCTGGCTGCTCAGAGTCTGCTGGTAGGCTTATTTGTCCAGCTATTGTTTGCCATGTATCACTGTGTGCAGAGGAGCGTGGATTACAGGCATCACTGCGGGTCTGGATCCAATACCATGGGAGAAACATCACAAAGTGTTCTCCAAACTGAGTGTATCATAAAGTGGAGTGTTGCTGATTAAAAGCCCTCTGAAACATTTTACAATGATATTTTAGATCATTGCTTCAGGCTAACCTGTTTGAATATAGGTGCCTAAAATAAGATACCTGATTCCGTATTTAGGCACTTATATAAATTGCCTGATTTTCAGACAGGCTGAAGTCAGCAGTTATAGCTGCTCAGTACTTCAGAAATCATGCCTAAGTATGAACCATATTTTAGATACCTCAATTTGAAAATATTTACTAAATTGCCAATTTAG
The DNA here is from genome assembly GCF_013100865.1 of Trachemys scripta elegans. Lineage (NCBI taxonomy): Eukaryota > Metazoa > Chordata > Testudines > Emydidae > Trachemys > Trachemys scripta. The sequence goes on from NC_048300.1 coordinate 117,785,861, forward strand.
TAAATATTTTCAAATTGAGGTACCTAAAATATGGTTCGTACTTAGGCACTTAGGCTTGATTTCTGAAGTTCTGAGCAGCCATAACTGCTGACTTCAGCCTGTCTGAAAATCAGGCGATGTCATATGTAGGTGACAACTTCTATATCTGACCATAAATATTTTTACTTCAAATTTTCACATTATATATGACTCCAGCTACAAGAAGTTCTTTTAATTTGAGTGCTTCAAAACAGCAAAACACACAAATACAAACTCTCGGATGATATGTAAGGTGACCTTACACTTAGATTCTCTTAGCTACAATTAGGATCCTGTTGTGTTGTTTGCTCTTTACACTCTTCTTATGTGGCATCTCCATTACTGGAGGTTTGCTTCTGCATAATCGTCTGCTGAATAATCTCTTTGATCCACTCAGGATACAATATTGACCATCCAAGGTCTTTTTTGTTCTGCTTCATGTTCTTTTGCCATCAACTTGCCCTTCCAGTGCCCGTAAACATACATTACCTGCTGAATCTCTTAAAATGCACGCTAAAAATCAAATCTTTTTTTTTCATAAAATCTCTGACTAGCATTTGCTAAGTTCCCATAAATCTCCAGCATCTTTTCATTGGTTATTTGGTCTATCCATAATGTTTTGTGCTTTACATAATGAATGCAATATCAAGGACCCACATGGGCACAGTGAGGTCAAAATAGCCATGTTTACTAATTATACACAACATGCATGGCCTAGCTACATATATACGCTGCTGCTGTGGTAAAGGACAGAGAAAGCACCACTAGAGTTTCCACAAGCTATTTAATGGGATACTATTTAATTCCTATAAACTACAGATAAATTTAACTATCTGTGAATAATGGGGGGAGAGAGGGGAGGGCTTATCAAATGTTACTTGCATACTAGGAAGTTGGATAAGGCATAAAGTTACTTTAATTTACGCATTCATATATTAGTCATTTTAAAGTTTACTTTAATTTACACATTGATATATTAATGATTTTTCTTGCCATACGCCTCTCTTCTGTCTCTCTTGGTTATGAATTATGCTGCTGTAGACTCCTTAATGGCTTGGCTACCAGGGAGATATTCTGGAAGAGCTATTCCTAATTAACTATTTATGATTAATTCCATGTGTGCATGGTTTTATTCAAGGATAAGAGTGCTTTATTCTGAATTAGTTTAATCCAAAACAGTTTAACATGCAGTTAACCAGGAATAGTTAATTCCCTTTAAATTCACACTCTACCTTACTCTGATTTTACTTTCACAAGCCTTTAATCAGTTACAGGTTCAGATAAGGGCCAAATTGAGAGGTTATATTTATCCCCAAAGGGGGCCTATAAATGATACGTTGGTAAGTAAGTGAGAGTCTAAGTCAGTCAATGTAAGGGAAATTAAGGGTGTCTAAACAGGTGTTTCTTAGCTGTGAGAAGAGAGACTGGAAGTAAATGTAAGATGTAAATACCATTATTTGTAAGAAAGTGTAAGCTACAAATTAGACTGCTTTACACTGAGCCACTGTGACCCACCCTATGCTCACTGATGCTGGTGTTAATCCTGAGTTAATGGTGATACTTTTATATGTGTATGAGGGAAGAAAATGGCCAAATTAGATTCTCTTAGATTCATTTGGATGCACTTCTGAATTTGAATTTGTCTGAGTGAAAAACTGAATCAGATTCTGGCAGTGGTGTGCACAGAAATAAAAATTTGTCTGCTTTTGAAGGGACACTTTTGTGCCCCTCATGGCCCGAGGAGCTGGCTCCTTTTCCCTTCCTTCCCCGCCCTTCCCCTCCCCCCCATGCAGCCCCAGGACTAAAGGAGGTGGCAAGCTGGCTCTCCCCCGCGTGACCATAGGAGCTGGCTCTTCCCCCCACAGTCCCCGGGCCACAGGAACTGGCTCTTCCCCCACAGCTCCCATGGCCCAGAAGAGTTGGCTTTCCTCTCCTCCCCCCGCAACCCAGTGGAGCTCGCTCTCCCCTGGCAGCCATAGGAGGTGGAATTCCCTCCCCAGCCCAGAGGGCCAGAGGCGCTTGCTCTCCCCACCCCGGAGGAGTTCTGGGCCCTGGCCCTGCTGACTGGGGGAGGGGGCCCGTTGTGCACACCATCATCAGATCAGGGATCTGATGTCCCTATTCATCCAATGTATAGGTTGATAAAATAGGAAATTGAGTCTCAGTGGCTTAAATTACCAAAAACTTCAGTAGGGAAAGTGATGAAAAGCATCAAGAACAAAACCAAGAGATTCCTTCTTAAATATGCATAAAGAGGAAGAATAGCAGAAACATAACATTGAATTTATGCTCTCATTTTGGATCTGCGCGTTCCCAACCCATGGAACAAGTAGAGTTTCACTTCATCTCCCAGGTGCAGAGGAAGTACTGGTGCTCTAGGGCTTTTTCCAAAGACAATGAAATTGGTAAAAAAAAAATAAAAATTGTTGTACATGGGTTTTGTTATGGTGGCAGCCTGAATAGCTGATACCTAGGAAATATATTCTTCCCATACTACAGCAGTCGTTAATTTATGGTGCTAATCCGGCTTCTTTGTTGGCTCATTATTTAAAGTAACATATAGGCTCCTTTTCTTTTGGTGGATATTTATTGTGATGTTACATTTAACTAATGGTGCATTACAAAGGGATTCTTATTGGAGGCAGCAAATGAGAGTTACATGAATACCAAATTAATTCATCATCATCTGCGCTAATAAAAAAACTAGCAAATGAATTCATAATGGGACCACTTATTGTGCAACCTTTTTTTTTCGTAATTATCTTTAAGAGGTAAGGGGGAAGAACAATGATTGAAATCAAAGTAATACAGGAAATGTCCAGGTATTAGCACACAAAACCAGACACTGATATTGCATAGCACCGGTATATGCATATATAGCTTATAAGCCAGATCCTCACCCGATGTAAATTGACATAAGCTCATTAACTTCCAAGGATTTAAACCAGTTGAGGATCTGGCCCTACAGCTGATGAGAAGTGGTAGTCAGAGATGTGTGGTGGATACATTAAAGGGATGCAGACCTTAGACAGAGGGAAGCACCTTGGTGGGCAATGATCAGTGAGGTTTTCTGACTAATCATTGTCTTTGTACTCTTCTGTCACTCTCAGCTTCTTTGGTTTTCGTGTTGTATTTTGATGATTTTCAGACTGTATTTAAGCTCCTGAAGGTGTTTCTGGCTTTATTGATTTTGTTCCGGATGTTCTGGCTTGTTCCACTATCCTGGCTGATGGTGCTGCTCAAGTATGTAAATGTTTCTACATTGGTGAGAACATAATCCTCTATCTGTACTGGTGATGGTGAGGCAATATTAAAGGTCATGATATCTATCTTATTGTGGTTGATTTTCAGTCCAATTTGCTGGCTGAATGTGTTGAGTTGAGTTGTTTTTTCTTGTATATGGTGTTGGGTATGTGATAGGAGAGAGAAGAGGGATGAGAAGAGTGTCCATTTAATTCCTCTTGGCATGTCTTCTGTTGTATACCACATTACCCAGTCGACGGCAATGTTGAAGAGGATTGCAGACATGACACACCCCTGACTTACTCCTGTTTTGACTTCAAAACTGAGCTCACTGTAATCAACACTGCATGTAAAGTTGAAATAGAAGCTTTTGATGACATTGATTATATGGAAAGGAATTCCATATGCCCTCACAATGCGCTATAGGCTAGTCCTGTGAATGTTATCAAAAGTCTTCTCAAAGAAGGACCAACCCCAACTAAATCATCCCAGCCAGGGTTTTGTCACGCCAGGCCTTAAAAACCTCTAAGGATAGAGATTCCACCACCTCCTTAGGTAACCCATTCCAGTGCTTCACCACCCTTCTAGTGAAATAGTTTTTCCTAATATCCAATCTACACCTTCCCCACTGCAACTTGAGACCATTGCTTCTTGTTCTGTCATCTGCCACCACTGAGAACAGCCTAGCTCCATCCTCTTTGGAAGCCCCCTTCAGGTAGTTAAAGGCGGCTATCAAATCTCCCCTAACTCTTCTCTTCTGCAGGCTAAATAAGCCCAGTTCCCTCAGCAGCTCCTTGTAAGTCATGTGCCCCAGCCCCCTAATCATTTTTGTTGCCCTCCTCTGGACTCTCTAATTTGTACACATCCTTTCTTGTACATATTGGTTTGATCAAAGCATCTCTATCATACTGTCATCCTGACCTTATCTTAGAGATAAGGTCACCCTTTTCCCAGGAGTGGTGCCAGGGTTTTTGCCGCCCTGGGCAGCAGCACTCCTCCTCTGAGCATTCGGTGGTGGGGGTCCTTCCGCTCTACGTCTTCGGAGCACTTTGGTGGCAGGTCCCGGAGCAAGTGAAGGACCCGCTGCTGAATTTCCGCCGAAGACCCTGAGCCGAAGGACCCCCCACCACCAAATTTCCGCCGAGGGCAGCAAAAGGCTGCCCCCCAAATCCTGCCACCCTAGGATGGTGGAAGCGCCGGCCCTGCCTGTTCCTGTTATCTTTGGGGTATGTGTTGGTATCGGCGTGTTCTGTTACCACCCTTCTGGAATGTGTTTGTGCAAGAGTCCTGTTCCTAGCACTTCTCAGGAATGTGTGTGTTTTTGCAATACCAGCCCTGTTCTTGCCAAGTTCTGTGAGCATGCATGCAGGCAGAGCCTGACTCCTGCTCACAACCGGTCTCTTTCTGACTTTGCTTTATATTAGCAAGGCTTGACCAGTACTTTAATTCAGGCCTCAGGTCTCACACCAGGCCTCTGATACAAGGGTTAATGTTTCAGGCTCCTTTTCTGCTACAATGGGTGGCACAGGCATTCCTCAAACTAGCTTTTTAACAAACATTAGTGTTTTGCTGTGACACAATATGAGGTTTTACAATCACATAATATCTCTAGAAATATATACACCTCTACCCCTATATAATGCTGTCCTCGGGAGCCAAAAAATCTTACTGCATTATAGGTGAAAACGCATTATATCGAACTTGCTTTGATCCACCGGAGTGCTTAGACCTGCCACACCGGAGCGCTGCTTTACCGCGTTATATCCGAATGCGTGTCATATCGGGGTAGAGGTGTAGTAGATATATACAGATGGGCTTTATTTATATCTCAGTGCCTAATACAGTCTCTGTTTATTCTTTTGAGCCACTCATGTAAATATTTTTTTTTCAGCTTTATTTCTTGATTTTTGAAAAATCTCTCCGTTCCAGCAGCATCAACCTAAATGCACTTTTTCCATGAAATGTCATCAAATAGCCATAATCTTTTATAACCAAGAAAGGACATAGAGACTCTGGCAGTAAAACCACTCAGCTCCAGAAGCCACCTCTAATGACAGGACTCAGGAGTGGCTCGTTTAATTATTATCTGTCTCATTCTCTCTGGGCTAGACTGTGGCAAATATACCACTGCCCTATGGAGGGGTCAGGGTGAAGCACAATGTCTCCCAGGGCAGATTGCTTTTGTTCCTGGTGCAAACAGGAAGCAGGGTCAAGGTGTTACTATGCTGCTATAATATAATATCACTTCACCTCACACACCTTCCATCACAAAATACAGCCATCTCTAGAGGGTGGAACATGGTGACACTTGTTTTAGCAGTGAAAATCAACACTACACAAATGTTCAGGGCAGGATGTGAAGAATACTGCATTTTAGGGAAACTTCAGGAAGACTTTTGGATAGGTACTATGTAATCTGAAGCTAGTTGAAAATGTTTTTTTTTTTCCTCCACAGAAAATTTCAATTAAAAAAAAAGTTTTTAGCTGGAAAAAAGCTTTCAGTTTTTAGCTGAATAGATTTTGATGAAAACTCAAAATTTTCCATAGAAAGTAGACACTTTTTGAAAGAAAAAACCCTTTAATAAAAACACCAGTTTTCCATCAAAATCAGTTTTAAATGATTTTTTTGACAGCTCTAATGTTTTGTCAGCCTATACCGAAAGTTGGCCATGATCGTTTATTTAACCCCTCTACTTCTGCAAAAATTGTGATGAGCTTCTCGTTGACCAGAAGTCACCAAAGAGCTTAGTTGTACATCTCATTTAAAAAACAATGTGCAAAAGATTGAAAAAAAAAGCCTACGTGACTTAGGAGCCTACGTGCCATTGGGACGTAAGTTCCCTCGGTGCCTAAGTCCCGTTTGGAAATGGGAATAATGCTCCTAAATCACTTTGACATGTTTGAAACATTTATTACATATCTTGAGCTGCTAAGTGCACCAGAACAGGGAACTGGCTCAGTGTACTGACCCAAAGGTAAGAATGACACATACTGACTTATTCATAGACCTTCCCACGGCACACATGGATTTCCATGAACCCTCTTCACTCAAGTATTGACCAGCACCAAGTCTTTTTTGATTGTGTAACCTGACAATCAAAACCTGAGGTGATCAGACTGCAGAGAATCTCTTTTTTGGTTACCCACTGATTTTTATTTGGTGGTATATTCATGTTGGAAACTGAGTATAAATCAGGTCAAATGCTTGTTTTCTGAGTTTTTTTCAAGAAAACTCTAGTTAAATTTGTGGGGGCCAGAGTACATAGCCTATTCTGATAGATAATTATAGTAAATTTTGAGGCCTACATTAATACAAACAAACCAATACTCATCCCTCTTTCTTGTCCCTGATAATCATTTCTTCTTTTCCAATGGTAATCTGTAGTATATTACCCAGCAGCCTTTTGACACACATCAAAGTTCTGCTGATGAGTTGTTTTCATGCTGATTGTTGTCAGATAAAAACCATTAGCTGGTATACGGTCGATTATTTGCTTGCTGGTCAGTTCTGAGGAGGAGCAGATACATTATCCAGAATGATTTCCAGTACTGTGTATTGCATTTAGTAATAATTTTAGCATATTTCTTTTCTTCTTAAGGGAAGTAATGCTCTTTCTACATTGCTCTTTCTACCTTCTGTCTTAGTTTTTTAGAGGAAAAATAAATAATTCTTTAATAATAAATAAAGATTGATCTGAACAGTTTGCCCATTATATTGTTTATATGCTCAGTAGTGGACAGTTCTGCATTTCTATATGGATGGAGTAGAGAGTGGGGCAAATTCTGAGCACTTTAGGACCAATTAAACTCTATTCCAGCAGTTCTCAAACTGGGGGTCATGACCCCTCAGGGGTTTGGAAGATTATTAAGGGGGGTGGAGGGTTGTGAGCTGTCAGCTTCCACCCAAACCCCGCCTTGGCTCCAGCATTTATAATAGTGTTAAATATTTTAAAAAGTGTTTTAATTTATAAGGGGGGGTGGGTCACATTCATAGGTTTGCTGTGTGAAAGAGGTCACAAGTACAAAAGTTTGAGAACCACTGCTCTATTCTAAGAACTAAGATTAATGAAGGATAGTCAAAGATGAAGGATAGTCTTGTGGTCGAGGCACTGACCTAGGAATCAGAAAATCAGGCTTCAATTTCTAGCTTTTCCACAGACTCTATGTGCAACGCTGGGCAAGTCACTTAATCTCTCTTTGCCCCAATAATACTTGTCCCACTTCTGTGGGGTGGGGACTGTCTCTTTGTGTGTATATGTACTGTGCCTGGCACAACTGGGTCCTGATTTTATATAGTCATAGAATTTAAGGCCAGAAGGGACCACCAGATCATCTAATCTGACTGCCTGTATATCCCAGACCACCAACACCTCTAGAACCCAACAACCAAAATTAGACCAAAGTGTTTCAGCCCACAGAAGACTAGACTATTGTGTGCCACCGGCAGAGACTAGGAGGGACTGAGATGCCCCCATGCCCCCTGCAATGGAAGGGAAATGATTAAGTGAGAGATACCCAGATAATCCTGGCAAGTGACCCTGCACCCACACGCTGCAAAGGAAGCAAAAAAAAAAACAAAAAACAAAAAAAAAACCCAATGTCACTGCCAATTTGACTTTGGGGAAAATTCCTTCGTAACCCAACATAATGGCCATCAATTAGACACTGATCATGTGAGCAAGAATCAGCCGGGCAAGCACCAGAAAGAGACAATGCTCAGTGCCACCATAGAGCACTGGTCCACCCTGCCCAATGTCCCATCTCCAGCTCTGGTCATCCCTGAAGCTTCAGAAGAGGGACATAAAAAACTCACTCCCAAAATACATTTCAAGGGGAAAATCCCTCCTAACCTCTGCTGGTGGCTGACTGAAACCCTAACACATGAGCTTTTAGGAATGTAAGACCTGAACCAGAGGTGAGCCCTAGGGCTGTTGAACCCTGCTCCATAGCATCTTGTTTGAGGTCTCTATTTACCATTGTAATGGAAATAATAATATTAAGCGTTGCTGGCTACTGAGTATGGTATTAAATTAAATTCAAGAGAGATATTTTCCTATCTGGAATCTGTTGCTTAGGGAATAGTAACCATCCAAACATAGCTTAAAAATATTATATTACTTTTTCATTCACACTAGAAAAGCAAATGAAGTTTATAAAACGATGGTGGGACTTTTGCAAACTGCTCGTGATGGCTAACTCTGCTCCCATTAAACCAAATAACAAAACTCCCATTGACTTTAATGGTAGCAGAGTTAGGTCAATGCTGGATTTGGAAAATGTTTAGAGAATGTCCAGGCTGCTGAACCTTATTTCAACGAATAAAGATATTATTTAATTTTTAAGGTCAGAATTCACACAAAGAAACAAATGTACAACTTTTTACACCTTATTATTCTTTAGTCTTTGTTCCCTTGGTACGTAGGTCAAAAACGTTAGGAAAGTTTCATATAGGATTTCCATATGAAGAGCAATTCTTCATTGTTTTTTCTGGAAGAGTAAAAGAGCCCCCCTCAGCCTGGTATAAGCTGTGAAATATCAGCTTTCCTTTCCAAAAAAATGACTTTGAAGGAGTTTTAAAATGCCAGGTAAGTGGGATACATCTTTTCATTAGGCTTTTGCAAAGCTAGGTTAAAATTTGTGAGGATATTTATCTGTTGAAAAGTCTGACCTGCAATGCTTTAGTCATGCCAGAACTCTCTGGAATGCCCTTCTGATGCTTTAATACTTCTGCCAACATTGGCCAACCAGCTCCTTTCCCTCCCTGGCTGCAGAGCATCCTCCGAGTCAGTAGGTGTCAGTGCCAGGTCGGCGTGGAGGGAGCTGGGGACACTGCAGCCAGGCTGGAGCTGGGTGATGTTGGGAGCTGGGTAGTGGAGCCATCCAAATAGTGGAGCCCCCGATGGGAAGCAGGAGCTGGCTACAGATAGGGAGATGGGGACAGTCCAAGCCCTGCAGGGAGTCACCCCCAGCTTCCCTGGGCTTTCCTTAGCTTCCCCACTACTCCTATCTTCCTCCCAGCTACCTCCAGTATACCCTAGTTAGACCACTTGTTCCCTCCTGGGGCCTCTCAATGCCCTGCATTCCAGCACTTGTCTTTTTCAAGACTCCAGCACTGCTGTACTGTATATGCATAGGTTCTGATTTTCAGATGCGCTGGATACCTACTACTTACAATGAAGTCAGTGTGAGCTGTGGGTTATCAGTACCTCTGAAAATCAAGCCCAGGGAAAAATGCAAAATGCAGGTACAGTATTCCCAGATATGATGGATTTTCAAAAGTACACAGTGCTGGCCTAATTCTGTTCCCACTAAAATCCAATGGAAACAGAGCTGGGCCAATTCTGAGCACTTTCGAAAATCGTGCTCTTAGAGTCATATATTTACCGCTAGATTTTCTAGTTACTTTGCATAGGGCTTGATTTTTAGAATTGCTGAACGCCCTGTGCTGAAGTCAACAGAAGCAGGAAGTGCTCAGCACTTATAAAAAAACAGGCCCATTGTGCCTTAGCCACTGCAGTAGGAAGCAGTTTTGTGCCATTAGTTTGAATTGTCAGACCCAAATCTGTACTACAAAAACAGAACATTCCGACTGGCATCGATTAGTAGCCTTTTATCCCTGTAGTGGTACTTTTAGATTTTTAAATCACATACTAACACCAAATGATCATTAGTTCTGAGCAAGCATAATCACCATTTAAATGGATACAAGTAAAGTGAATAAACAAAGGATATGAAGTTCATTATTTCACTTTGCAAATCAGTAACTCTGGGGAAATTTCCATTTTAATATGCTGTTTATTTTAATATAATGACTAAAGGTTAAGATTACATATATCCTGTGGATAATGTAAACACACATTTCTTTCAGCCTCTTTTATTATCTAAACAGGAGCTCATACACAGCAGGTTATATTTATTTATTTACTTTGCACAGAACTCCATTATTCATCGCTCTACTTCCCATATTTTTACTGTCCATATTGTTAACCGTTAGTGAAATACTCTGTATTAATGGTAGAGTGCTTTAACAGGATGGTTTCTAAATCACAGAACAGAGACGGTAGAATCTGACCCTCTTCTAGAGCCCAGTATTTTATAGAAGCCTATATATTCTGTGGTCATGTGTTATTTATTAGGTTATTATGTTTACATCAAAAGTTCAGAGATCATGACCAGGTATTATGGAGTAAATAACCAGGCATGTTTTATGGGGAGGGATAGCTCAGTGGTTTGAGCATTGGCCTGCTAAACTCAGGGTTGTGAGTTCAATCTTTGAGGGGGCCACTGCGGGATCTGGGGCAAAATCAGTACCTGGTCCTGCTAGTGAAGGCAGCTGGCTGGACTCAATGACCCTTGGGTCCCTTCCAGTTCTAGGAGAATGGGATATCTCCATTAATTATTTTATTATTATATAGTGCAAGATTCTATTTTAGCTTAATAGTATAATATGTTATCCTGCCAATGGCTATCACAGTGCTATTGAAGTGTGCTCTCTCTCTCTCACTATAGTTTTACAATTATAAACCATTAGCTGTACTGCTGGTTTTTGTTTTGTGTGTGTGCACTGAATGGTAAAGTTAGAGTTACTTAACAGTTACAGGTACTCGGTGGGGGAAAGCTGTTTGTACGGGTTCAAAAGATTGTGCACTGTAGCAAAAAAAAAAAAAGCTCCCTAGCAATGGCAAATTGATTTAGCAAGGGAATAGGGATCAAAGATTTCTATTCCTCCTAATGGCCTTCATTAAGGAATTAGAACATCCTGCTGAGAAAGACTGACATGCTCTGGCTCAGTTGGAGTGTCGGTCTGCACTACAAACATGTTGGAGTCTGGATTGTGAATTGCTTGCCACATAGATAAATGTTCGTCACAGTCGCTGGGAGACAGTTGTCACAGCCTAGTGAAAGCCTGCTTATCATTCATGTGGTCACTTCCATTACCTCTGCTCAGACTGTGCTGACCTGCTATTAGTGACTCTAATTTAATTTCCCCCACCAGTGTCATGGGTTATTTCTTCCATTACTTGAGATATTTAATTTACAGGGTAAACTCCATCACTTGAGAGAAGGAATTTTTCATGACACAAGGAACTAGTGCCTTTTGAAGATTAACATGTTGGTTATTTATATTGGTCATCTCTAAGACTTGCAGTTTCAACATCACTGAATGGTAATATATTCACATATTGGTGTGATTTCTGACAGCCATTCAGTATTATGTGTTTTCCTATTTCAGCTAAAACACAATTTATAAAGAGGATTCCATACCGTGTTATTAGGAGACCAGTTTTATTGATGTTACAGGTATTTTATTGATATATTCAGGTTGAAGCCTGTACTTTGAAAATACTGACACCTAGATACCACAATGATTGTAATATACATAGTCAGAAAAACACCCCTATTCCCTAGCAGATTAACTTCCCATGTTTTATGCAATCAGAATATCTCAAAAGCAGAAGTGAAGCAACCCTTAAATATCAAAGGCAACTAAATATTAAATTAATTCTACTAATGTAAGAGCATGTGTTTTATAGAAAAAATACCTGGTATGCTATATTCATATTGGATTTTTCTATCTGTCCAAATGCAGCTGCACATACATTTACAACCTGCTTGAATGTAGTCATCCATGATTGCATACTGAAAAACGTGTTTTGATTTTTTATATAACAGGAGGTGCAAACATGAGTATTTTTTTGTAAATTTATGCCGGAATGAAATAGTTCCAACAATTTTCCAGTAGAACGGGTATTTCATTTTGCTTGCACTCCTATATGTATGCATGGTGCATTCTCCAAAAATTTGCCAGCCCTTCACTCTTGCCTCTTTCAATTCCCCATACAAACAAAGCTCAGCAGAATCATCTGGAATTATATGTATATTTAAGGAATGACTAATACGTGTAAAGGACTAACCCAACATAGCAGTTATTCTTATTTATGCAACCCATTTTACTTTAGTCATCCACCCTCTAATGTTTGCAATTTACCCTCAATTGCAACTTAACCTAGGGCAGGAATCGGCAACCTTTGGCCTGCAAGCACCCTGGCAGGCCAGGCTGGTTTGTTTACCTGTAGCGTCCACAGGTTTGGCCGATCACAGCTCCCACTGGCTGCGGTTTGCCGTTCCAGGCCAATGGGGGCTGCGGGAAGTGGCGCGGGCCGAGGGATGTGCTGGCCACCCCGACGGGACATGTGCCAAAAGTTGCCGACCCCTGACCTAGACTGTAAGCTCTTTGGAGCAGGACTTGTCTTTTACTTGTTTTGTAAGGCAAAAAGCAGACTTTTTACACTTAAAAATATAATAAATAATGAACTTGGGAAGGAATAGTAATGGAATAGATCGCGTCGGTGTGTTGGAACAGCCCCACCATTGACAACCCTTACGTTCAGCCCTACTCACCACTTTGGTTCTTTTGGAAAGGAGCCCTGTGAAGCTATAAAGAAGGGCTCTGGGTTTGTCCCTTATTGCCACTTTCATGATAATGAAAACCTGGGAAATCACTCATAATACATGCATCTTTAAAAAATTCCCTCTTTTTCTTTTTGCAAATTTTTAGTAAGCAGATTTCAATTTTCTCTGATTCATTCATTATGTGAAATTATGCAAATAATTCTTGTTCTGTCTGTCATTTGTGGGGAATTCATTGAAATATTTGTTATTCAGACTGCTTTGACTGGCCATGTAGGACAGGTCACATTGAAGGGAGGTCTAGGTTGGACATTAGGAAAAAGTTCCTAACTGTCAGGGTGGTTAAACACTGGAATAAATTGCCTAGGGAGGTTGTGGAATCTCTATCTCTGGACATATTTAAGAGTAGGTTAGATAAATGTCTATCAGGGATGGTCTAGACAGTATTTGGTCCTGCCATGCGGGCAGGGGACTGGACTCGATGACCTCTCGAGGTCCTTTCCAGTCCTAGAATCTATGAATCTATGAATATTTCTGTTCACTGACTGTGCGTGTGTGATAAGCTTACAATCCGGTTTCCTGTGTCAATGCTTGTGATTATTAATTCAAAATTGACTTTTCTCAACTATTCTGCAATATTTGCTTAGAATTAGCCTTTTCAGGAAATATTTCTACCCATAAACCTGTTTGCTAGAACATTTTAGTAGGGAGAATTGCATGAAGACAAGTGGCCCGACTTATTTAGGCCCTGCTCCTTATATAATCAGCTACAGCCATGAAAAATTAATGAAAATTAGATGATGTTCCAAAGAAACAAATATCCAGTTTTCATGGAAATCTACTTAGTCATATAAAGCAAGGTAAGGACAAAACAGTAAATTTATGGAGGCAGATTCTCTTCTGCATCATCACTCTGCTAAGAGAGGTAAAAGTGGGGGGTCTCAGGGAGATATTTCTGGCATCCAGAATCCAACAGAGAGCACCAGCACTGATACTATTTATCCCAGAGCTAAGTTCTGCTACTACCACCAGGGGCGGTTCTATGTATTTTGCCACCCCAAGCACGGCAGTCAGGCAGCTTTCGGTAGCGTGCTGTGTGAGATCCGCTGCTCACGCAGATTTGGCAGCATGCCTGCGGGAGGTCCACCGGTCCTGCGGCTTCGGCGTAGCTGCTGCCGAATTGCCGCCAAAGCCGCAGGACCGGCGGACCTCCCATAGGCATGCCGCCGAAGGCTGCCTCACTGCCGCCCTCACAGAGACCGGCAGGCCGTCCACTGCAGCTTCCCGCCCCAGGCACGCACTTGCTGAGCTAGTGCCTGGAGCCGCCCCGACTACCACTAAGGACCTGTGGAGGCCAGGCACAATGGAGTGGGGCTTCCCCTCATCCTGTGACCACCTCCTGACATGCCCCCGGCCTAAAATACAGGGCTGACAAATGTAGGGCATAGAACTGCCACTCTTGGGCCATCGAGGAGTTCCCCTATACCATGGGAATTTTCTGGTGATTTGAGGCCAATTTCTGGCAACTGAATGGCACAGAGTCTCCACATCTGATTAGAGAATCTGCCCCCTGAAATACAATATAAACAAAACTATCACTTAGCTGGACATTTTTCAAACTTTTCCAGCAGCAGTTCTATCAGGGATTTACGCATTCCCCCTGGGCTGAAAAGGAAGGGCCCAGTCAGAATGTAATGTCAAACTCTTCAGTACAGAGGATGCGCTTGGTTTGATTCGCAGGTAATTTAGCATCGTGAAACTGATGCTACCCTTGATCCTTCCTTCAACAGCTCAGGAAGTGAGACATTACTTCTTGATAATTTTCTCAAAGTGCTTCTGAACAACACAAAGCAAATGCCCCCTGTGAAAAGGAGTCACAGAAAAGTGATATATGGGAGGTGATACCAAGCCTAGCAAAATTAACACTTCCTTTGTGAATGTGTAGCATGTGAGCATCAAGCTAGTGATTTTGTCAGTGTCCCAGATTTAAAAGGTACCTGAGAGCAGCTTTTCTTCCAGAAAGTGCTGACAGGACAGTTCAAAAGAATGCTGAATGTATCAAGCCTCTGATACTCAGGCATGTAGAAGTTCACTTGATTAGATTAATGTATTAAGCCTGATGTGCACAATGAGTCCTGGTCACAGTAGAGTGCAACCGTAGTGCAGAGGGGCAGAAACAGGAAAGGGAATGGAGACACTTTGTTTATAAGTTATCAATCTATAGGCGAGATAATCATTAAAAAACCCCAAACCAATAGAGTTGTGCCAATTTACACCAGCTGAGGATCTGGCACAAATAGGTTATGTTTTTTTTTTTGTTTGTTTTTTTACTAATTCTCCTGATTTTCTAGTCCTAGTTTAAATGGTAATATGAAATGTTGGCGAGAGGGAGGATTAAATGGAAAAAAAGTTCCTGAACTAAATGTGCTACTGGTTCTAAGATTGCCTCAGAGTGATTTAACCACAATATCTAAGCACCTAGTACTGTAGATAGTGCAGTGAGGTTCATAGTGCAGCCCACAGCAACAACAACACTGGACTAGTTTTAGGTTTAAAATGAAATAAAAACTCAGACCACCTTCAAGAAAAGATGTGTTCAAGTTCCTGAAGCTGCTCCGAGTTTCAAATAAATCTGGGACAATTTATGGTTGTGCATTGAATTACAAGCTTGCGTGGACAGATGATGAAAAGCTGAAATTGCAATTTTGATAGTGATTAGTATACAAACTTAAAAAAGCCAAGAAAAACACAAAGGGAGCTAATCCCCCATGTTCTGAAAGTAAAGCCAGTGTTCTTATGAATCCCCCCAAAAAGGAAATTTACATATTAATACAACTAATAGTCACACAAAAAGTGGAGAAATTACCAAATCAGCATACAGAGAAAGGGTGTAATCCATGGTCCCAGTCTGTGATATTTATTTGCAGTTTTTGCAGTTTGGGTCACTACGTATTTCTTGGGAGGTTCAGAAAGGTTTTGATCTCTGAGAACAAAGATGGAAGCCAGGCTGTTTTGTTTGTAGTTTGTTGCTGTCTTCTCTAATAAATGCTTGTTTAAGAAGAACTGTGGCTCCAAATAATTATGACAATCTGAAACTAAAGAAGGAAAGGGTTAGATTAAGGAAGGACATTGGCACTTGGAGCATTCTATCAAAAACAAACAGAAATAGTGAGTATTTGTGACACCACTTGAGTCCTTTCAAAGATATTGATATTCCTTGGTCGATCATTTCAACCTAATACAGCCCAGAATTTCCTTGAAGCAGGAAAAGAAAACATTGGAAGTACTTACTACACACTACTGCTTCTATTTTTCAGTTCTGCATCAGATAAATACATTTGAATTCTAGAAGGAATTGTGCATGAGGGAGTCAAAATATTTCTTGGAGCTCTTAGGCTGGCAGTAGGAAGAGACCCAGTGCTGCGCCTCTTAGGAATCTGCAGCATGTAATACACTCTGTACACAGAATGTGGTATGGCAGATCCCAGCTCCTCCTGGTTCTTACCATCTGTAGAGTGCCTAATGCTCTAGTATAGGGGTTTTCGAACTTTTTTTGCTGGGACCACTTTGAAAATATTTCAGGCTGTGAAGACCCCCCCCCCCCCAAAGTGACCCCCCTCCCATACCATGCCACCCTTACTTCGGTGCTGCCTTCAGAGTTAGGTGGCTGGAGAGCAGAGGTTGCTGGCCAGGCACCCAGCTCTGAAGGCAGCTCTGAAGTATGGGTGGTAATACCATGACCCCCCCCCCCCTCGCAAGGTGCTTGCGACCCCTTTTGAGTCTGGATCCCCAGTTTAAAAAATGTTGCTCTAATAGGTGCTAGAGGGAAGGATTACTACTGAACTTGGCCAAGTAAAATCTGACCTTTCGTGTGCGCTATAGCAAATCAGAGATCCAGAACAGTTATGGTGCAATTTGCATCATACAGTAGAACCTCAGTGTTACGAACACCTCGGGAATGGAGGTTGTTCGTAACTCTGAAATGTTCGTAACTCTGAACAAAATGTTATGGTTGTTCTTTCAAAAGTTTACAATTGAACATTGACTTAATATAGCTTTGAAACTTTATTGTGCAGAAGACAAATGCTGCTTTTAACCATTTTAATTTAAATGGAACAAGCACAGAAACAGTTTCCTTACCTTGTTAAATCTTTTTAAATTTCCCCCCCCTTTTTTAGTAGTTTATCTTTCACACAGTACTGTAATGTATTTGCTTTTGTGTGTGTGTGTGTGTGTGTGTGTGTGTATGTGTGTGTCTCTGCTGCTGCTTGATTGTGTACTTCCAGTTCCAAATGAGGTGAGTGGTTCACTGGTCAATTCATAACTCTGGGGTTCATAATTCTGGGGTTCGTAACTCTGAGGTTCTGTTGTATGAACTTGGATGTGAACTTTTAGCATGGAACAAAAACAAAACCATGAAACTCAGTTTCTAAATTGTTATGCCTATCTAGACTTAACAATAAATGCCTCTTTTTGGTTTTGGCAAAAGATTTTGAGGTTCAGAAAGAACTTTCATGAAGTATATCTAGATTTCATTCCTTTTTCAAAACAAGCAGAGTCTCATAAGGCTTCAACTTTGGAAAGAAAGTTTTGGACCCCTTATGATGAGGTCAAACACATCTGCATTTATGGCCCAGTTTTCTTTTGTAGACGTGATGGTGCTTCCTCCAAAAATGTGTGCATAAGAGCGCGCACACACACACACACACACACACAGATTATTCCAGTTCTATGCCAACTTTTTCCCTCCTTTGAGGGGCCATAGAAAATGGAAGGAACTGTGGGTGGAGCACTGCTGCAAGGATAACACCTTGGGGGCCACTGCAGGCAGTCACTTGTGAATGCAGCACTGAGACTGCTTTAAAATGCAATGAGAGCTGAACTGGCCCTCAGCCAGCCTCAGGGAGGCTGCTTAGGTAGGATACTTTTGCTTTAGGTGCAAAGGTGTTTACAGAATTGTATGATCACCTCAGGTTTTCAGCCATGAAAACATTCTGTTCACATGCTACCGATTTATATTTTATGGGGACATGGGAAGATTTTTCTTTCATTCCTGTGCTAGTACTGACAATATGTACAACTTTTATTTTTCCGGAAATGGAGAGTAAATCAGATGGATAATTTGAATATAGAAAATTTAAAAACAGAAATTTTAATTTTTAGAAAAGATCATTCAAATATAGAAAACAATTTAATTTCTTTTCATTGGAATGTAAGCTTCAGGGGCAGTTCTTCTTTGGTTTTATTCATGTTTAATCACAAATTTGATACTGCAAATCAGGATTCAACAATGCACCCTAGCAGGTGTATAATGATTTTCAATTCAACGTAAACTCAGTTCATATCTCTAATGTGTTATGCTGTAGTTCCTTATTTTAAAAAAAATTGCATTTATTTGTATAATAGTGAAATTATAGCATATTTGAACTAGATTTTCAAAGAGCTGCTATATGATTACTTTGTCCTTCTGCTGACCCTTTTCCTTCATGATTGCAATTTTGACAGGTGCTTTTGCTTCAGGGCGCTCAGGCTTTATACTATTAACAACGGTGACATTTTTCTCTTTTGAATTGTTGCAGCAAAAACGCTGACCAAAAACTGTGAGTTTCCCTTTGTCCCTTACGTATCTCAAGGGGCTATTGTTAGGACAGTAGTCATCAGTGAAGAGTTTTCACAGAGGTGTATTTGAGATACCACCGTTATTTCCTATTTCCACAATACATAAGAACAGCCATACTGAGTCAGACCAAAGGTCCATCTAGACCAGTATCTTGTCTTCCAACAGTAGCCAATGCCAGTGCCTCATAGGGAATAAACAGAACAGGTAATCATCAAGTGATTCATCCCTGTTGCCCATTCCCAGCTTTTGGAAAACAGAGGCTCAGGACATCATCCCTGCCAATCGTGGTTAATAGCCTTTGATGGACCTATCCTCCAGGAACTTTTCTAGTTCTTTTTTTAACTCTATTATAGTTTTGGCCTTCACAACATCCTCTGGCAAAGAGTTCCACAGGTTGACTGTGCATTGTGTGAAGAAATACTTACTTTTTGTTTGTTATTAATTTCATTTGTTGAACCCTAGTTCTTGTGTTGTGAGAAGTAGTAAATAACATTTCCTAATTTACTTTCTCCACACCAGTCATGATTTTATAGACCTCTCTCATATCCCCCCTAAGTCATCTCTTTTCCAAGCTGAAAAGTCCCAGAATTATTAATCTCTCCTCATATGGAAGACGTTCCATACCCCCAATCATTATTGTTGCCCTTTTCTGAACATTTTCCAATTCCAATATATCTTATTTGAGAAGGGGCGACCAGATCTGCATGCAGTATTCAAGATGTGGGCATCTTGAGTGCTGTGCGAAGAGTGTTGTATCTCAGATAACCCTGAGTGGTAAAAGTAGACAAATGGTGACATTTTAGTGGAAACCATTGTACCCAAAATAATTGTTATTGTTTGGTATACAGGCCTTCTATTATATTAACACCAAATACAGGAGTTAACTTGTCTTCCTTGGTTAGACAATTAGTCCAACAAGTTTCATTTCCTTTCTCTGGCAGTCTGTTCTTGATATTGGACTGGCCCCGTGCAAACCCTGCATGACAGATGTAGCCAATTCTGTAATTGTGTACATGGGAAAAAAGAGGACAGGTTCTGCTGTGATACCTGTGGTAAACAGATTAATCCTGGAAGTCATTACTAGATCAGGATTTGGTCAAGGTGAAATCCAAAACCTGTGGATGTCATTGGGGGTCTTTTCATTGGCTTCCATGGGCTTTAGATGAGGGCCTTGAACTGGGATTCTCTAAGGTGCCTAAAGGAGTTAGGTGCCCATCTGCCATTGAGTTCCCTAGCCTGAAAATACTAGCCTGAATGAATTGTGTTCATAAAATATCTGGCCTTTTATTAAATCACCATGTCATTTGTCTCAGTGATTTCCTAAGACAATGAATTCTGCAGGTTAATTCTATATTACATAATGAATCATTTCCTTATTTTTTAAAAACATGTACTGCCCATCATTTTTATTGAGTATCTCCTTTTATTAGCTGAAACTCTTTACAGTACATGGAGTTTCTATCAATTGGAACAACAGTCTGGGCCACATTTTATTTAATCTGCATAGCTTTACTGTTTGTTTGTTTAGCTAATATCCCACAAAACTCCTTATTGGGATAGTAAGGTGAGGCAAGGCCTGGGATTTACCTACTGGAATGAAGACTTACACCAGGACTCGGAATCCATTTCCATATTATAAGAATTTCATTTGGATCCTAAACTGAGATAGGTGTTGGTTTTACCAGGTGCAATGATTTTGTTTACATGGGAAGCTAGTGCAGGATAGCTAATGAACATTAAATTTACACCTTGCCTTATTTCATAATTGCCTCCCAATGTAGCTAAACCTATACACTTTCCTTTCTTATTTTCCATTTGAGTTAGACATAATCCATTCTTATATTTATGTTTGATAGGTTTCATGTGACAAGTAGTTTGTCTATTTTTTTATTTCGCTCTACACTATTTTATTTTTTAAATATTTTTTCTCTTTGCAATATTATTAGGGATGCCAACTGGGCTGTTGTTGAATGATCTTGGATTTTATGCTTTATTGATTTTGACACAGTAAATTAGTTAATTATGATTTCCCTGTGGAAATGGGCCATATATAACGAGGAAATATGGTCTAGCACTTACTGCATGAACAAGTTACTAAGGAGACCTGGATTTGATTCCCTGCTCTGCCACAGAGTTCTTTCATAATGTTGGACAAGTCACTAAGTCTCTCTGTATCTCAGTTCTCTAACTGTAAAATAACTGAGGATAATAACACTCCGCTACCCCATGGGAGTATTGTGAGGTAAATACATTAAAGATTGTGTTATGCTATAATAATGGGGGGTATATAAGCACATACTAAAATGGACTTTTTAATATAGTTATGCCTCTCTGTCAAGTTAATATTTCTAGGGTCAGGCTCTCTGTTGCACTGAATCTTGTGCAGTGCCTATTTAAACTGAGTGTACAACATCACCATTCTGATTTGTACACAAGGTCCAGAGTAACAGCTAATCAACCCCTTAGTATCCATGGGTCCGAGAATTAAAAAGCAAATATTTCTCCTTAGCTTCCTTGACATACTATGATTTGCATTATTTTGGGATCAGCCTCAGGGAGCATCTTGGTTTTCTTCGTCATCTGTCTATGATACATTTGGTTTCCTTCATGATATTTGATTAGAGTGGTCTATTCTATGGTATTATGAATCATTCATCTATTTTTGTGTTAAACCAGCCTGTCTGGATATATTAAAGTCACCTCCTTGTGGAAATTGAAGGGGTTTGATGGCCTTGTGAAGCAGCCCTGAGGATAGAAGAAGTATGCTATGCTATACATAGGGTTTTGACAGCAGATTTATCATCAAATTAAAGTTATTTTCTATACCTTTTATATAGATGGAGTTAGGAGAAAAGCATCATCTGTCATAACCTAGTAAGGAAAGAGAGGAGGGGGTAATTATATTTCAGATGAATCTTCTTGTGACAATAAAGGAAGTTATCTCTGCCTCTTGGGAAAGTAATGTGATAGTTCATATTATGGTATATTGTCTAGCTCATATATGTATGTCCCATGAGATCTTTCTAAATATGTTCCAGTTAATGTTTGCTTCTCTGCTGATGAAGATTTCAATTGTATTGTGAACATTTCAATGGACTGTTTCCACAACCTCTCCGAGAATATTGCAAATTATAGCAGCACTATATGTCACTTAAACCAAAGTGTTTAAAGTTGGATGCCTAAATCCACATGTAGGCACCTAAACACACACGGTCTTATTCTCAAAGATACAGAGCAACTGTAGCTGCCACTGATTTCAATGGGGACTCTTGCTACTCAGCATCTCTAAAAATTACACCGTTTTTATTTAGGTGCTTAAATATGAATTTAGGAGCCAGACTATAGGCCCTTAACTTTGTCATTGTTCTCTTTAGTGCATTCCTGAAATGATGTCTCCATCTGAACAAATGAATCATAGAATCATAGAATCATAGAATATCAGGGTTGGAAGGGACCTCAAGAGGTCATCTAGTCCAACCCCCTGCTCAAAGCAGGACCAATTCCCAACTAAATCATCCGAGCCAGGGCTTTGTCAAGCCGGGCCTTAAAAACCTCCAAGGAAGGAGACTCCACCACCTCCCTAGGTAACGCATTCCAGTACTTCACCACCCTCCTAGTGAAATAGTGTTTCCTAATATCCAACCTGGACCTCCCCCACTGCAACTTGAGACCATTGCTCCTTGTTCTGTCATCTGCCACCACTGAGAACAGCCGAGCTCCATCCTCTTTGGAACCCCCTTTCAGGTAGTTGAAGGCTGTTATCAAATCCCCCCTCATTCATCTCTTCTGGAGACTAAACAATCCCAGTTCCCTCAGCCTCTCCTCATAAGTCATGTGCTCCAGACCCCTAATCATTTTTGTTGTCCTCCGCTGGACTCTTTCCAATTTTTCCACATCCTTCTTGTAGTGTGGGGCCCAAAACTAGACACAGTATTCTAGATGAGGCCTCACCAATGTCGAATAAAGGGGAACGATCACGTTCCTCGATCTGCTGGCAATGCCCCTACTTATACAGCCCAAAATGCTGTTCGCCTTCTTGGCAACAAGAGCACACTGTTGACTCATATCCAGCTTCTCGTCCACTGTGACCCCTAGGTCTTTTTCTGCAGAACTGCTACCTAGCCATTTGGTCCCTAGTCTGTAGCAGTGCATGGAATTCTTCCATCCTAAGTGCAGGACTCTGCACTTGTCCTTGTTGAACCTCATCAGGCTTTTTTTGGCCCAATCCTCTAATTTGTCTAGGTCCCTCTGTATCCGATCCCTACCCTCTAGTGTATCTACCACGCCTCCTAGTTTAGTGTCATCTGCAAACTTGCTGAGAGTGCAGTCCACACCATCCTCCAGATCATTAATAAAGATATTAAACAAAACCGGCCCCAGGACCGACCCTTGGGGCACTCCGCTTGAAACTGGCTGCCAACTAGACATGGAGCCATTGATCACTACCCGTTGAGCCCGACGATCTAGCCAGCTTGAGACTTGATCAATATTTTTCTATGCGTGTACTTAGTTTTTACCAGAATGAGTATTTCTTTCTTCCAGAATGTACGATAAATGTTGTTTATCTCCCTCAATGTGTAGTATTGTCCTGTTTAAGAGAGAAAGCTGGCATTGGGATGCAAAAAATCCTCTCTTTTTATAAATTAATGCCTGTCTTCTGAAACTTTCATATCATGGACAGAGCCTACATCAGCATCTCAATTACAGGGAATCCCACTGACAGCAAGAAAGAGAATATGTTTGAACCTAAGTAGACCTCAAACTAAATTTCAATCTTAAAAAGGAAATTATCTAATTCATCTGGGTTGCCCTCACTTTCACACTAGAAGAACTGGCTTTATTTCAATGCAGTCATAAAACCAAGAGGTTAATATCAAGAAAACAGGCAAATTCCTCTACTGTATCAAAAGCTTAAGAATAATTAGATTATCAAGTTTCTGGATGCTAATGAGATAAGAAGTTTTATGAATGCTTATATATGAATGATACCAGGAATCTGGAAGATAACATAGATTCCCTTAATGCAAGGAGCAATTATCTGTATTCTCTCAAATGACTGTACATTTAAAAATAAAAGGGAAGCTCCTTAGAAGCAATTGTATTTGTCACCTCTACTGAAATTGCCAAGTTCATAGAAAGCCTGAGTACAGTTCTGTCCAAGACAGATCTGCTAATGATATTCTAAAAAGTCTCATCAATCTTTGAGAGATCATATGATGTTTAAACAAGGTTATTTTAAAACAAATATTCTTTTCTCTGCTTTTGCATGTAACACTGGGCATTGGAACCACTGGAATTGCTAATTAAAGGGAAAGACATCTTATTCGCAATTGCAGAAACACAGAATAATGCTAACGTTATAGCATTTAGATAGTCACAAAATATCTGACTACTTGTAACAGAGTCCTTGGTGGTTCCTCCCCCAGGGGGTGGGGCAACTTGATTAGACCCAGTTATCTTCACGGGTTGATCACAACACCAGCCCTATTTCCCTAGTACTCTCAGGGAGAGGCTATGCCCTTTGTGGGCCTTCTTAAGTCTCTCTGGCCAGGAGATCAAAATGAAAGTCACAAACTCCCAAGCCTTCAGGGCTACTCCCTCTCTGAGGTCCAAGAAAAAGGGGGGAAGGATTGTGAGTCTACAATACTGCCAACAGTCCAGCACCACTGTCATAGGTTTGAGAAAATTGCTCTGGCTGGGTCTCAGAGACAGGCTCAGCCTGTCTGCCTTACCCTGGAAGTCCGCTGTACTCTACTCAGGGTTGGGGTGAAGGTCGCCTGCCTAAGAGTTCCCTTCACAGTGTTAGGAGTCACTCCTGCAGTCAGCTTAGAGCAATCTTGTTCCTTCCCCACCAGTAACTGCAGTTTTCTCCCTTTTAAAGGCCTCTTTCCAATCATGCAAAGTCGACATGTCCAGAGGGATGGGGTTAGCCCTACCCATGTGGGACCTATATACCACCAGCACTGGAACCAGGGGGAAGCGGGCAGTGCAGAATTCATGTCCCCTGCAGATTTTTTTTCTCCTGCAGCATAATAAATTCAGCTGGGGAGGTATGGCAATTACACCTTTCTCTCACCAGGTGCTGTGGTGGTGCCTGAAGAGAGGGCAGCTGGCTCACTGCTGGAGCAGCCAGCCGTACAGAGAGGGTACTTTGGCTCCCCACTCTCCCCCCTTTAGGACTGACCAAGAAGCTTGGGGATCTCTTGCTTATGTTTGGGGGGGGGTCTCTTGCTTATTTTTAGGAATCTTTGCCCCTCAGAGTCCACACAGCATAAAGATCCAAGTTTCTCCTTTTCATGAATTTTTATCCCCTTCATCTCAGATTCCAAGCTTCATGCACAAGTTTCTCCTTCCTGGAGGGAGTGAGGAATGCAATCAATAAAGTCTCTGTCCTTTGATGCTACACAAAGCCTCGTTTGCCTTCAGTGGGCCATCTTGTCTGCAGGACGAGCACTTTACCTTAATGAATGCTTCTTTTCCTGTTTGATGAGTTACAAAGATTTTCAATGCAAACACTCAATATAACTTTACACCATGGGATACAGATATTATATGTAGGATTAATACATGCAGCATCTTACAAGCATTCCATAAAGTCTAAACATTAAACACATGCTTATAGGACTAATATCTATTTTAACTATACTAACCCACAGGTAAGCCAGATAGTTATGTATTTGTCAGTGTTCAGTGAGGACTGGGGCCTTGGCATGAGCTGGCACCTGGACTGCCAGCATCACAAGGACATTCCAGGCATTTCTCTTTTCCACCAGCTGTACCTGCCACACCAGCAGCCAAGGGAGGGCGATGTAGAAGATACTGTGGTAATGCTGTGTCACCCATGGATTTCCCTCTACTGGGTAATCTCTCCACGTCTGGTTAAGCTGTCTTTCCACTGTTGGGCCAGCACCAAGCTGCTTTACGCCTGGCTATCAATATTAAATAATAACAAATGTAAACAAGATTTTGCAACTGCCACTATATTAATAACTTAAAAGTCTGACTTTGAATTAATTTATTTAAGATGGATTTATTAGGGCTTTTTCCTATGAGGTGTTGAACAGCCTTGATTCCTATTGTAGTCAAATCCATAATGGAGGTATTTTGCAAATCACAAGACTGGGTTCTTATGGTAATACTGCCATAAGAGCTAAGTAGCTATAAAATTGAATAAGATCAGTTAAAAATCTTTAAACTGTACAACAAGATACTTGTAATTTCAAACCCACCTTTTAAAACATGCTTTGTTTAGAAATATTTTCTATCCCTTTCCTTGAATTCTTTGTGTGTAGAATATCATAGAATATCAGAGTTGGAAAGGACCTCAGGAGATTATCTAATCCAACCCCCTGCTCAAAGCAGGACCAATCCCCAATTTAATCATCCCAGCCAGGGCTTTGTCAAGCCTGACCTTAAAAACCTCTAAGGAAGGAGATTCCACCACCTCCCTAGGTAACCCTGTGTGTGTGTGTGTGTGTGTGTGTGTGTGTGTAATATATGTTCATTGATTTATATTTTTCACTCATTTCCCCTTACTGCTCCTTGTCAGCATCAGAGCATATAGTCTCAAGTGTTCTCCCGTTAATGCACAAGCAAAACTCCAACCGATGTTGCATGTATGATTTGAGAGAAGTTGTGCCCCTCTATCAGTTTAGCAAGGTATAGTGGGCATACTCCTTACTGGGGCTCTAATCTGACCATTGACTCAAGAGTGCCGTTGACTTCAATGGGTTTTGGATCAAACTCTACATGAATAAAGATACTCAGATGAACAAGAGTTTGCAGGATTGGGGCCTGTGAGGGGGGTGTCCACCCCACATTCACCTGGAAGAGGTTAATGGAGGCCAGATGGGCCAATTAACCTATTAGGATGAAGGCTGACAGGAAAGCCCCAATAAGGGGAAGCTCACCTCTATAGGAACAAGTGGGGCTTCTGAAAAAACAGCTGATAGCAGGAAAGGGGATGTTGGGAGGGAGCGTGTATTCACTCCCCAGGAGAAGGGAGGTGTGTTTGGGGGCTATAGAGAGAAGTTGCTCCCTTGGAGGGAGTTGAGAGGCCAGCAAACCCCAAAAAGTGGGGGAGTGCTGGGGTAGCATAGGAAACAGCACAGGGAATAAGCAGCAAGGTTGGGACTGAGCAGACCTTGGCTGCATGTTGTAGGGTCCCTGGACTGGAACCCGGAGTAGAGGGTGGACCTGGATTCCCCTGCCTGCCTTCCACTATTCAAGTCAGACATCTCCAGCACTGCACCTGGAGTAGACCAAACAAACATTTAAGTAAAAAAATAAAAATACCTCACTCCAGGCCATAACACTGAGCCAATTGCCTTCTGTCTCTCCCCCATTTAGTATCCAAAGATTGGAGGAAGAAATATTAATGGAATTTGAGCACAGTCCACACATGGGTTGAGCTAACAGGCCTTTAAAAAGTACACAAGAATGGTCATACTGGGTTAGACCAATATTCTGTCTTCTGACAATGGCCAATGCCGGATGCTTCAGAGGGAATGAACAGAAAAGGGCAAGTCTGAGTGATCCATCCCCTGTTATCCAGCCCCAGATTCTGGCAGTTGGAGGTTTAGGGACATCCAGAGCATGGAGTTGCATCCCTGATATCTTGGATAATAGCCACTGAAGGACCTGTCGTCCATGAACTTAGCTAATTCTGTTTTGAACCCAGTTATGTTTTTGGTCTTCACAACACCCCATGGTAACAAGTTCCACAGGCTGACTGTGTTATGAGAAGTACTTCCGTTTGTGCCTATTAATTTCATTGGGTGACCCTGGGTTCTTCTGTTATGTGAATGGGCAAATGACACTTCCCTGTTCACTTTTTCTATACCATTCATGATTTTATAGCTCTCTTTCATATCTCCCTTAACAGTGTCTTTCTAAGCTGACAGCCCCAGTGTTTTAAATCTGTCCTCATATAGAAGCTGTTCCATACCCCTAATCACTTATGTTGCCTTCTCTGTAGTTTTTTGCAATTCTAATATATCTTTTTTGATCTAGGGCAACCAGAAGTGAATTCAATATTCAAGCTCTGGGTGTACCATGGATTTATATAGTGGCATTATGATATTTTCTGTTTTAATATCTATCCCTTTCTTGATGGCTCTTAACATTCTGTTAGTTTGTTTGACTGCCACTGCACATTGAGCAGATGTTTTCAGGGAACTATCCATGATGACTCCATTATCGCTTTCTTGAGTGGTAACATCTAATTTAGACCCCATCATTTTGTATGTACAGTTGTATTGTATATTGATATTAGACCCAGACTCATATAAAGGTCATATAAACTGGATAGCGTTTATGGATCCCCTTATTAAATCTTAATATTAGGAGTGAGCCTCGCATCCAAAAACATAATCAGCATTTGTAATTAAGTGAGAACATAATTTATAAAGCTGATTATAATTGCAGTGTTTTAAAGCCCTTTTCCAGAAATCAGTCTCTGGCATTGTGAGTGTAATGTAAGGATTTTTGTATTAACCATGATTTGGAAATCAGTTATTATATGTAGTGTAGGAATTTTAAACCCGAAGTGGCATTTATAAATGTGTTTCCTTACTGATAAAACAGATGTATGTTAAGCTGATCCAAACCCAAGCTTTAAAATGATTTAATTTTTTTTAAAGATAAAGGTAAAAATAATGGACTAAATTAAAACAGCAAAATCAAATCAAATCATAGTTCATACTTAGACTCCATCCTTAACAGCGTGCCCCATTTAGTGGGCTAAAATATTTGAAATGCAGAGCACACAGCCATCCTCCATCACTCCTATATGGCTATAGACTCCTTTAATACTCCTTTACAAGTTAAACTAGCATGCAGCTAATTAGAATATCATGCCAGTTAAAGTATAATTCACACATTAGCATAGAATTGCCCTGAATTTGATGAATCTGAGTGATGTCTTTAGCAAACTAGATTGTAATAGCTCCCTTGATGCCTTTAAAATCTAACTCTTCCAAGATTATGGTATTTCAAACATATTTAGTTCATGGATTATAGGCCCAGTAGACTGAAACAGTTCCTATTGATTTATTATGGCCATGAGGTGCATTGCATTTTCCAGGATTCCATTTACTAAAATATATTGCCAGGATTATACTGCATCCCAAAGTCTGATTTTAACAGGCAGTAAATTAGAAATGTTTCATTACAAAATCAGAGCAATTTGCTGTCATTAAAATTAGAGTAATGTTGTAAACATTTTCAGATTATTGGGAGCTAGATTCTGACTCAGATTACATACCCACACAAGGGAGAAGAAGGAGTAAGAAAGTAACGATCCCTTTCACTCCTCTACATTGGCTATGTGACCTCCAGCCCAGGCCCAAGGAACAGAGCTGGACTGAAAACATCAATTCCATTTCACCACAGTGTTCAAGGTTTCAAAATTTGTTTTCATCCCAGACTAGAAGCAGTACAAAACCTTTTGAATGTTTTCATGCAATGGAATAGAACAGAAACATCTGTTTTTGGATTGAGAAGGTCAGGTTTTCCATTCTGGACTGACTCTCTCTCTGGGAGTGACTGGAGAGTTCATGCTCGACCTCAGAAACCTTCCTCCTGAAAACTTCATTCGAATCAATACATCTCTGCAAAAGATTTTGGCCGAGACAAAGTAGCACATTTTGACACAAAATAAAAGAAAAAAATAAAAAACAAACAAAGAAACAAACCCTAGCCAACCAACCGAAACAAACAAATCCAACCACCACACATTTATCTGAAAATGTCTCAATCAGCTGTACTGAACAGAAAGTGAGGCTGTTCGCCCCATTGCTCCTCCTGCCCCCCAAAGCAGGTGAATGGAGAGTGAGTGGAACAGAAGGACAGAAAATGGATGAAACCTTAGCTTCTCCACACTTACCACTTTGATGTCCAGAGAAGCTGAGCTGGAGGTGAGTAGTAAACGACGGCTGGTACAGGCCAGCAGCAAACTAGTACCCCCTTGGAGCCAAGAGGAAGCAGGGGAGGCATTGTAACTTGCATCTCAGAGTCACAGTGCTCCAGGGGCTACTGCAACTTGAGCACCCTCTGCCCCCCTTGCTCATGGTTATGCCTAAAGACATAATCTATCCCTTATATTTGCAACCTGTACATTGCTTGTTCCCCTTCCCTTACATGATTTTCCTTCCATGTTCTGGCTGTTCAATAGTTCCTCTCAGTAACCTAGGAGATCCCTTTCATAGTTTGTTTGGCATCTTATTCACACATTCCTCTGTGTCACCGGATGACTTGTCCTTGGGCTGGAGAGCCAGGGACCACACCAACCCTGATTACAGGATGAGCCCCAGGTGAGAGGAATCAGGCAATTTCCTATAAAGAGCAGAATGTGGCTGCAGTAAGGGGGAAGCCAAGTAGACTGTATTGAGGCTGTAGAGGATAAAAGAGGTTCCTGCAGGGAAGATCTTGGGACCAAGGAAACTGCTCCAGCTAGGAAGGGTTGGGAGTAACCTGTTAAGGCAGGATGGACTCTAACTGGACATGGACAGGTTGGGCTGTACCCAGCTGAAGGCTGGAGGGAAGACTTCAGAGTTTAGTTTTGAAGTTTAAGTTAATAAATCAGAACTTAAGGAGGGCTGGAAAAAAACCTGTGATGAGTTTATTTGGGGATTCAAGACAGGAAACTGAGACGAGAAGCTGCGTGCAAGGCTACCCTGGGTCACCGGGGGCACTGTAAGATGGCCAGTCATCTACAGTGTGCCTAATCTTTCACTCACACACCCAGGCACAAACATTGCATTGTCCCTGTGACAAATGTACAACTGATTGTGTATTTCAGACTCTAAAAACTATAAATCTAACTAATTCGTTACAAGGAAACCTACCCACATGATTTTCAATATATATTTGTTCAATTGAAGCCTCATAATATCAAAAAAGCACTGCCCAATATGTTTCTCTCACCAATTCAATTGTCCCTAATGATTTTCACCTAATCAAAAATTGGGATCATCCTTTTAAAGACAAAATGAAGGACATGTAGTTCATTCAGACAATTCTGTCTTAACACAGGAAATCATAAGAATGCTGCTATGTATCACCAAACAGTCGTTAAGATGAAAACAAAACAAAGCAAAACAAACACTTAAGCTTTGACCTTAAGTTCTTGTGAGTTTGGCCTGGTCTACACTAGGCGTTTATGTCGAAGTTAGCGCCATTACATCGAATTAACCCTGCACCCGTCCACACTGCGATGCTATTTAGTTCGACATAGAGGTCTCTTTAATTCGACTTCTGTACTCCTCCCCGACGAGGGGAGTAGTGCTAAATTCGACATGGCCATGTCGAATTAGGCTAGGTGTGGATGGAAATCGACGCTAATAGCTCCGGGAGCTATCCCACAGTGCACCACTCTGTTGACGCTCTGGACAGCAGTACGAGCTCGGATGCTCTGACCAGCCACACAGGAAAAGCCCCGGGAAAATTTGAATTTGAATTCCTTTTCCTGTCTGGCCAGTTTGAATCTCATTTCCTGTCTGGACATCGTGGCGATCACAGCAGCACTGGCAACGATGCAGAGCTCTCCAGCAGTGATGGCCGTGCAGTCTGTGAATAGAAAGAGGGCCCCAGCATGGACTGATCGGGAAGTATTGGATCTCATCGCTGTGTGGGGCGATGAGTCCGTGCTTTCTGAGCTGCGCTCCAAGAAACGGAATGCAAAGATCTATGAGAAGATCTCAAAAGACATGTCAGAGAGAGGATACAGCCGGGATGCAACGCAGTGCCGCGTGAAAATCAAGGAGCTGAGACAAGGCTACCAGAAGACCAAAGAGGCAAACGGACGCTCCGGATCCCATCCCCAGACATCCCGTTTCTATGAGGCACTGCATTCCATCCTCGGTGCGGCCGCCACCACTACCCCACCACTGACCGTGGACTCTGAGGATGGGATATTGTCCACGGCCGGTTCCTCGGACATGTTAGCGGACGGGGAAGATGAGGAAGGAGATAAGGAGGACGAGGCAGTCGGCAGCGCTCACAACGCTGATTTCCCCGACAGCCAGGATCTCTTCATCACCCTTACAGAGATCCCCTACCAACCCTCCCCAGCCGTTACCCCGGACACAGAATCTGGTGAAGGATCATCCAGTAAGTGTTGTAAACATCTAAACATTTATTTTTAACAGAACAGGAATATTAACAATTAAAAGAATGGGTTGTTCATGATTACTTTGCCCTAGGCACTTAACGGTTCAGTCATGGGCAGTGCAAGTTTTGAAAAAAAATCTAGCAATGTCCGGTTTTCCGTGATTGTCCTGCCCAAGCCGCTCTACTGTTTAGTCCCTGCTACTGCAGCTAGAGTAAAATGCGGTCTATATGTGCAGGGATAGAGCAGTAATCCTCCCGGGACATCTCGATGAAGCTCTCCTGGAGGTAATTGGAAAGCCGTTGCATGAGGTTCCTGGGGAGAGCGGCCTTATTGGGTCCTCCGAAGTACGACACGTTGCCGCGCCACGAGACTATCAAGTACTCGGGAATCATTGCTCTGCACAGCAGGGCGGCATACGGCCCTGGTCTTTGGAGGCTTTCCCGGAGCATTCTCTCTCTCTCGCTGTCAGAGATCCTCATCAGGGTGATGTCGCCCATGGTGACCTGCTTTGAATTAGGTAGGGGAATGTTAGTGTTGGGACTG
This sequence comes from Trachemys scripta elegans, assembly GCF_013100865.1. Taxonomy (NCBI): domain Eukaryota; kingdom Metazoa; phylum Chordata; order Testudines; family Emydidae; genus Trachemys; species Trachemys scripta. The sequence goes on from NC_048300.1 coordinate 117,817,807, forward strand.
CTTGCTCGTTCCTTTACAGAACTGTAACCGCTGGTTTGCAGCCACGCGGTGGAGGCGGGAGAGGGGCTGCCGAAAGGGATCGTTCCTGGGGACAGCCGCGAGGGGGTGGGACAGGGGCAGAGTTCCCGCTTGCCGGATTGCTGGCAGCAGGTACTGACATTGCTTTAAATGTGAAATGAGGCCAGTGGTAATATAAAAGTTTTAAACTGCCACAAGTCTACGGCTTACCATGTCTGCCTGCAACAGAAATTCCGTTGTGCTGCCCCGCTTCTCAAATGTGCTGTGGAAGACCCCAGGCACTGAATGCGAAGGCCGAGAATTCGACCTTGTGCTGAGTGCGCATGTGATAGGTGCTGTGCATGGTCTTGTTCACAGAGAAAGACTATGTTCTTGGTTCACAACTACATTTATCTTTCTGAGGAATTCACTCCCTTTTTCCCATTCCCACAGCCACATCTGCGACTGTCTCACAACCTAGCCTGGCATCACACTCCCAGAGGCTAGCGAAGATTAGGCATAGGAAGAAGAGGACACGGGAGGACATGTTCTCTGAACTTATGGCCTGTTCCCAAGCCCAGGCAGCACAGCAGACCCAGTGGCGGGAGAAATTGACCCAAATGCAGCAAGCAAACATGGATCGGGAGGAGAGGTGGCGGCAGGAAGACCAGCAGGCGACTCAAACGCTGCTTGGACTACTGAGGGAGCAAACAGACACGCTCCGGCGCCTTGTGGATGTTCTGCAGGAACGGAGGCAGGAGGACAGAGCCCCGCTGCAGTCCATCTCTAACCGCCCTCCCCCGCCACCAAGTCCCATACCCACCTCACCCAAAGTGCAAAGAAGGAGAGGCGGCAGAGTCCCTGCTAACTCTCACTCCACCCCTGCAGAGAGCTCTAGTAGCAGAAGGCTCTCATTCCCCAAAACTTGAAAAGTTCTTTCCTTCCCGCCTGACACAAGCCCCCGTCCAAGTTTCACCTCCCAGTTCCATGTGTAGTTGATAATAAAAAATACGTTCATGTTAACTACTGTTTCAATCATGTTCTTTTGGAGGAGGAGGGGAAAGGGGGTTGGTAATTGGACAGGACAGTCACCTTTGGCAGGGTACATAGGCGGGGGCAGGCACAGCAGCAGGGCACATACACAGTGCAGTGATGCAGTGACTAGTTACCCTGGTTAGTCTGGGAGGTTGTTTTCATGTTATGTGGTGGGGGGTGGGTTGCTCTGTGACTTTGTGGCGGGGGAGGGCAGTTACAGATCTTAAGCGGCAGTCCTTATGCAGGATCACAGAGCCATGCAGCAGGGGATCTGTAATCGTCCTCCCCCTGCCACAAAGTCACATAGCCCCCCCATACACACAGTCCCGATCAGGAGGGGTGACAGGCTCCGTTGAAACAACCATCCCACCGCAGCGGAGCCCGTCAATCCTTGAGTTTAGAAGCTTCATTCGCGTCACTACACTACACCCGCTCCGCACCACAGTCTGCGTCCCAGTTTTAAAAAATTCCCGCGAAAACAGTATTAAAAAAAACGGTGTGCATTAACAAAGTAGAACTATTTTTATTTCGAAACGTGTGTTGGAAGGGGGTGAAGGGGGTATGTAACTGGGTAGGATAGTCAACATTAACTGGGTAAAGAAACGGGGGCAGGTTCAGCTTCTCTGTACACAAACTTAAAAGTCACAGGTTACCCTGCTCACTCAGGAACTTTGCTTTCAAAGCCTCCCGGATGCACAGCGCTTCCCGCAGGTCTCTTCTAATCGCCCGGCTGTCTGGCTGAGCGTAATCAGCAGCCAGGCTATTTTCATCAACCTCCCACCCCGCCATAAAGGTCTCCCCCTTGCTCTCACAGAGATTGTGGAGCACACAGCAAGCTGCTATAACAATGGGGATATTGGTTTCGCTGAGATCACAGCGAGTCAGTAAGCTTCTCCATCTCCCCTTGAGACGGCCAAAAGCACACTCCACCACCATTCTGCACTTGCTCAGCCGGTAGTTGAAGAGTTCTTTTTCAGTGTCCAGGGCGCCAGTATAGGGCTTCATGAGCCAGGGCATTAGCGGGTAGGCTGGGTCCCCGAGGATGACTATAGGCATCTCCACATCCCCAACAGTTATTTTGTGGTCCGGGAAGTAAATACCTTGTTGCAGCCGTCTAAACAGACCAGAGTTCCTGAAAACACGAGCGTCATGAACCTTGCCCGGCCATCCCACGTAGATGTTGGTAAAACGTCCCCTGTGGTCCACCAGTGCTTGCAGCACCATGGAAAAATAGCCCTTTCGGTTAATGTACTGGGTGGCTTGGTGGTCCGGTGCCAGAATAGGGATGTGAGTTCCATCTATGGCCCCACCGCAGTTTGGGAATCCCATCGCTGCGAAGCCATCTATGATCGCCTCCACGTTTCCCAGGGTCACTACCTTTGGCAGCAGTACATCAACGATTGCCTTGGCTACTTGCATCACAACAACCCCCACGGTAGATTTGCCCACCCCGAACTGGTTCGCGACTGACCGGTAGCTGTCTGGCGTTGCAAGCTTCCAGAGGGCTATGGCCACTCGCTTCTGTACACTCAGTGCAGCTCGCAACCGGGTGTCATTGCGCTTCAGGGCAGGGGACAGCAACTCACAAAGTTCCAGGAAAGTTCCCTTCCGCATGCGAAAGTTTCGCAGCCACTGGGATTCATCCCAGACCTGCAGCACTATGCGGTCCCACCACTCAGTGCTTGTTTCCCGTGCCCAGAATCGCCGTTCCACGGCATCAACATGACCCATTGCCATCGTGATGTCCTCGGCGCTGGGTCCCCTGCTTTCTGAGAGGTCTGTGCTACTCTCAGACTTCAGGACATCACCGCGGTGCCGTAGCCTCCTCGCCTGACTTTTCTGCATCTGCCTCAGGGAAAGGTGTATGATAAGCTGCGAGGCGTTGAGAGCGGCCACAACTGCAGCGATGGTCGCAGCGTGCTCCATGCTCGCAGTGCTGTGGCATCCGCGCTGTCAATGACTGGAAAAGTGCGCGAACTGATTTCCCGCCGGCGCTTTCAGGGAGGGAGGGCGGGAGTGATGGACGGATGACGACAGTTACCCAAAAGCACCCTCGACACATTTTGTTACCCAGAAGGCATTGCCGGCTACACCCAGAATTCCAATGGGCAGAGGGGACTGCGGGAACTGTGGGATAGCTGACCACAGTGCACTGCTTCGAATGTCGACGCTTTCACCGTTAGTGTGGACTCACAAAGTCGAATTACTGTCCTTAGTGTGGACACAGACGTTCGACTTTGCAATATCGATTCCAAAAATTCGATGCAAGTAAATTCGAACTACTCTCGTAGTGTAGACAAGGCCTTAGTAAGGTAACACCAAGACATTTAGGCTGGGAGGGAGGGGGGCGGGTGTGTGCATGCTGTTGATATTGCACTGGATTCCTTCGTGAAACCATAAAACATCCTGATGAGACTTTAGAAGAATGTTTAAAGCATAATCACTACAGTGACTGCCTAGAAATGTGTAAACAGGAAGAAAAATGAGACACTGAAAAGAGATACAACCTCTTAGTCTTGTGGATTTGATGGCAGTTGTAGAGCTTTATTATTATTATTAATGATGCAGGTAGAAATCACAAATATCCTGCGAAAAGTGACAAGCTTTATGGTTCTAGGATGCCATAGTAACTATGTAATCTTTGTAACAGTGTCCCCTAAGCTCAAGGCATTTTTCATGCTTTACTACAGGGGTTCTCAAACTGGCGGTTGGGACCCCCCAGGGGGTGGGAAGGTTATTACATGGGGGGTCATGAGCTGTCAGCCTCACCCTAAACCCTGCTTTGCCTCCAGCATTTATAATGGTGTTAAATATAGAAAAAAAAGTGTTTTTAATTTATAAGCAGGGGGTCACACTCAGAGGCTTGCTATGTGAAGGGAGTCACCAGTACAAAAGTTTGAGAATCACTGCTTTACTGTCTTAATGCAGTTGTATCTAATTAGTGAGGCAAGCAGTTACCAAGACAGTATGTTGCACATTTTATATTTTTAAACTTGTTGAATTAATAACACAGCTTGAAGTAAGCTTGACAACTGAGCTGGACCTACAGTGCTAGTAATGCAGCATCTTGGTTAGTAGCATTTCTGTAGTCCCTGGTTGCAGCACTTGTAACTCTGTGTTCCACTGGAGACCAAGCAAATATTGCAATTCACACACACACACACACACACACACACACACACGAAAAAGAAGAAGAAGGCAGTAAAGAAAAGATGCTGGCTAAGTCAGATTTTTTTTAAAAGTGCTTACAAAGTCAATATTGAAATATGATAAATGGATAAACAGAACTAAGTAAAGATTTGGAAATGACATATTTCTATTGTAGTGTGTCATATAATATTAATAGAACCATCCAGGAAGGGTGGGGAAATGAAGATTGTTATTTTAAAGAAAAACAGAGCAGCAAAAATTAAACTCCTGCTGAACAACCTGAACCTGGGAATTAGGTTTTTTTTTTTTTTAAACCTGAAAAATAACAGTTGTGTGCAAACTTAAGAATATATGGTGTCATGTAAAGATATAATTTAAAAAGTCCCACTGGGTTTGCCCCATGCAAGTTTTATGATTTGATGGAGTTGAGTCCATTGGAGCTGATGTGATAGCTAAATTAATAAAGGCATGTACATGGAAAGATCAGGTAATCTGTCATACCTATAACTCCTCAGAAGAATTAATTTTGTAAGTGAAACACCAAGGGAAAAAAGTAGTCAAAATGTAGCGGAGAGTGGTCAACTTTATTAGTTATTGTATTTAATGTATGAATTTATATTAAATGCTTATAGCAAAACCAACCACAATTTGGAGGACTTGAGATTTACACCCAGACTTTGTAGCTAGCTCCTAGATCTAGACCAAGCTGAAACAAAATCCCAAATTTGAACACATCGGTTAGCTCGGATCCAGATCTAAATCTGAACTGTGCACATTTATTTTTAAAATACCATGAAATCAAAACCTGTGTTTTACATTCTTATGTACATGTACAAATATTGGCCTGGATCATGTGCTTCCATGGAAAAAATCTCCATGAGAACCCATTGAGTTCCTCTCCTAACATTTCATTTTTTGGTGTAGGGGGAAAGGGTGTTGCTTCTTTTGGAATAGCTCAGAAGAACTACCACCCCCCACTCTGGTGGCCCTATGTTTCTTCAGCTGATCTTACTCCTCAGCCTTGGCAACATGGATGTCTTCAAGTCATGCTTCTAAGGACTCTCCTTGGCCACGTGAGATGCGCAGGGTGTGTGGTTAAGAGAAAAAATAATGCACCCTTCAGCTGTATTGTTTTTTAGGAATTCTCCATAGGGACAGAAGGATGATGCATGTTCCTCAGGCACTATCCCCACTCACTCATCTATCCATTACTCTCCTAACCCATCTCTGACCATACCCCCATGTGGATTCTGGAACTATGAAACATTCTTCACAGAGTCCAAATGAGATAAGGAACATTGTTGTGCAGTGAGAGAAATGATGAGATGGTCCAGGATGATACTAATTATACCTTACATATATGTATGATCTAAATGGTTTATCAGCTTTAAAAGTTGCATATATAGAATCCTCTTCTTCCATCACCAGAATGCAGACACCTCTGAGTCAGAAAGTACAAGCAGCTATTGACACTGCAGCACTACACAACAGTTTAAAGCTGGAAGCGTAGAGAGCCATCAATAGATAATGTTCATAGCTACTGATCTGCTGCTCGTCATGCAGAGATACCAAGATCCCATGTGTAGAGCAGCTCTGTTGTTCAGAGAATCTTGCTTCCTACCCTGTGCAGTGATACCATTATATTTCCACTGTAGTCAGGTCCTTTTACAGCTACAAGGAGTGCAGGCGGTGATGCCTGTATGTACAAGAGAGCCCAGTAAAGGAGATTATCTTGCTTTTTTTCCTGGATAAAGAGCAATGGCTCCCAACCTTTCCATAGAACTTATCAGTTTACCTAAGAACTCTCCTATAACAGCCAGTTTTTGAATCTCTAATATCAAGGATTCAGGGGGATAAGAAACTAGACCAGAAAAATATTATAGTATCTTATTTTTTTTACAACAATAATTTTTCTCCTAACAAATGATCCCCTTTCCTATGCACAGTGACAACTTCTCCTCTTTCAATGATGAATTCAAGAGCTAGCCTCTGAGTTGGCCCCAGTGTGAAAGCTACTTGCTGGATTCCCAGTTGGGCTATGTCTACACTACACTCCATTGCTGGCAATGTGGTGTAGGCATAGCTACACACTGAAGTGAAAAGCAGATTGTGTACCCACCAGAGTGTGAATGCAGCTACATGTATCAGTGAAAGGCTCTGGAAGAGGCGAGGCGGCAAGGAAAGGCTTGAGCAGTTCCCCACTGCTGGAGGCTTTCACTGCAATGAGGAAAATTTCTGGCAGTAGGGAAAATGCTGCCAGAGCCTTTCCCCACTGCTGGAGTCTTTCCCTGAGGTGGGGGAAGAGATCCAGCAGCGGGGAGTTGCCAGAGCCTTTTCCCCCCACCAGAGTCTTTTCCTGAGATGGGGAAAAACTCCAGCAAAAGGGAGGCAGCAGGAAACTGCATGGCTAAAAATAGCAGCGTAGACAGGGAGGGATAGCTTGGGTGAGTGGAGAGCCATGTAGGGGGTATGTACTGGTACATGGCTCTCCACTCACCTGTACATACCAGTACATACCCAAACCCTTCATGTGTGTCTCCATTCTGCACAGCTAAAGCCATGCCTCACCAGCTACACTGCTGTTTATGCCTGTTCTTCAAGAGTATGTATGCTACATGCTGCCAAGAAAAGCATGCAGTGTAAACATACCCAGTGGTGTATGACAGAACTGGCAACTTGGTTCAAAGAACCCTAAGTTCACACTGTGGGCAGAATACATACTTCAGAGTGGGAGTGGTCTCTGGCAAGGGGCCCGCCATAATAAATGAGCCATAGGTCCATCATTAAGCTGGAACTGAGGAATTTAGAACCTGAAAAACGAGTTCATTTAAAATGTTTAGAGCCCAATATTTCTTGGCAGTGTGTTTCCTATTTCAGATCTGTAATATGGTGATTTACCACAAGAAGTGAGTCAAATAGATATCTTTATTTAATGTATATATAGTTATTTTAAAAAAATAAACATGCTGTGCACATGCTTTTGCTGTGTAATTGCATCATCTTGTTGCTGTATCCATTCTCTCCTACTCATGCCCCTAGCCCCAGTGATTTTATTTTGTCTTTAGTTTTGTCATGTTTCTTTTAGATTATAAGATCTTCAGGGCAGGGACTGTGTCTTCTCAGTATGTCTATATGGTACCTGGACTTTTAAGTGTTCATTAAAAATAATCATTTAGTGTGTATTGAGCCTACATCATGGGTCTATTACAGCAGCTTTCAGTCAGTGTCCCTAGACACAACTGCTCTAAAGCTAGCAGATTTGCCTAATATAGGATTTTCCCCGCATATAGGAATCCTTCAGTGGTAAAGAGCTCGTTGGGAGCTCTCCTCAGGAAAACAGTGTCACTGAAGTGTGTCTATTCCCTGCTAATACTCGGCTGCTGGAATGGGCCCTAGATTGGCAGCCAGCACAGCTTAGAACAGCGGAATAGGGTCAGTACAGAACTGATCCCAGGATAGTTGGGTGCTGATGGCAAAAGGTTCCCCCTTTATGTCCCTCCATTTGCTTCCAGCTGTGCCCAGTGCTACTTCAGACCAACTGAGAACATTTCCCATTTTTCTTTTTGCACAAGGCTTCTTTCAACATTAAAATAAAAACATGTTTATTATTGTTATTACTGGCAAAATTCTTGAAGAAAGAAAGTGAATAAAAAGTCCATAGCTTCAAAAATACAGCTCTATTATAATATTCATGATGTTGACCGCTCCCTTTACCAGGCCAGTAGGACACCATAGTAACTCTAGGTTTAGCTGTTTGAATCCATTATTTATTCAAAGCCATGTTTAAAGTTCTCTGTGGGACAGTCCTTTCCTACCACCCTATTTTAGGATTAAGATTTACAATTATAAGGATTTTCCCACATGAAAGGAGTTTCATGTGATTAAATAGTTATTTGTTACAGAAGGTTTAGTCACACTTTTCAGATGATAAGGGACCACCAGCCAATTCTCTGTACCACCTGCATTCTCAAATGTCCATGCCTGTGTCTGTACTCAAATGCAAATGAACAACATAGATATGGAAAAGGGTACTGAAGTTTAAAAAGAAAGCATGCTGCATTAACAGGGTTTATTTCTGGACTATATCTTCCATGAGAGGATTTTACCACTTAGCATGATAGCTAGATAGATTCTCTTTTAAATTAACTATTTTTGATAATAGCTAGGCCTCTGTTTTTTCTCTGAGACGTCTCTCTTCAGATCTGGTTTGGAGATTCCTTAACCTTCCCTTTTCACTCAGACACTAGAATGAAAGTTAGGCAGTGAGTACTGTGTATTAAATGTAAGGCTCTAAGTCTGTAGAAACTACATAAGTGGCTCTCCCATTGATTTCTGTACATGGAATGACTACAAACTCGGACTCTGAGGATAGAGTACTACTTCATTTACTCTAGCCTTTGATTTGTTCTGCCACTTCTTTGCTTCCTTTCCCTACATTTCAGGTCCTCTCTTGGCTCACCAACCCATAATGCGGAAATCTCTCTCTCTCTCTCTCTCTCTGTCTCATATTCTCTCAGTCAGGGGTAGTGTTCTAGGAATGAGATATTGCAGGATGATCTTTGCTCAGGTAGTGCCTTCTGCCTAGAAATTTAACACTTATTATTGTCTGTCCTTGATCTTCCACACAACAGAGGAGTCTGCAGGCCTCACAAAAAAAAGAGGCCTATCCTGTGTTGAATTTGTTTATATCTATATTTGTGGAAAGATTCTATAGCATTAAATAGGATGGAACTAATAAAATCTTATCAAAATTACTCAAAAAGCATATAAGGGGGAGAGATAGCTCAGTGGTTTGAGCATTGGCCTGCTAAACCCAGGGTTGTGAGTTCAATCCTTGAGGGGGCCACTTAGGGATCGGGGGCAAAAATCAGTACTTGGTCCTGCTAGCGAAGGCAGGGGGCTGGACTCAATGACTTTTCAAGGTCCGTTCTAGGAACTAGGAAGGCCAGATCCTTGCCTGAGATTTACTCCTCTCTGTACCACTCCAGCAGGATAAAGGAGAGATGAAGTGACTTAAAAGGACAGTTCAGCATTCACTTGTAGAGGAATCCACTGGTGTTGTAAAAGGAAGGGGGCCAAATTCTGCCCTCAGTTACATACATAAAACCCCACTGCCTACAATAAGCCTAGGAGGTGCTTGTGGAGTTGGATGCGCTGCGATCCAAATCAGTTATGTAACAGACTAAAGGGATGTAATTGGAATCCCATCAAGGAATCAATGTTGTAAAGAATTGTAATTAGCCAGGAGTCAGCAAGAGAAACAGAATAAGTCTGTTCTTGACCTTTATATAACAGGAAAAGGATCAGGTTGCAGAAATATCTTAGTGTAGTAGCTGCTTCCAATATGTTTCTGATATCAGGAACAATACAAGCACAAGTGAATATATTCCAAATAGAGAAAAACACAAAGAGGAACAAAATGATAAGGTACCATAGGAGTGATGGGTAGGGAGATTGGAGTATTAGGCAGACTAATGAACTGTCTGAGAAGGCTTTGAAAAGGTAGGAGGTCACAAAACCACTGTCCCCAAGAGACTGTTCTGGCTAAGGGAGCTGCTTACAGGGGTTGACCAGGGGACCAGACTGTTGACGGAAACAGGTTCTATGGGAAGGCATGGTGGGGTTGAAGTCTTTCTTGGGGAGAAGGGCAAGTGTCTAGGACTGTTCTCTGTGTGGGTCCCTCTTTGCAATAATAAGAAGTCTGGACAGAACTGAGCAGATTAACATTTTCACCACTCATCCCCTTCAGGTGGTAGGTTGACCAAGATTATGTGTTCATCTCTTTATCTCCTTTAGTCAAGAGAGAAGTGGAATTAGATATAGAGGGTAAAGGGAAGTTATTATTGATCATTATTAGTAGTAGAATTAACACAGCATCTAGGAGTTCCAGTTCTGGACCAGTATCCTATTGTGCTAGGTGCTGTACAAACAGAACAAAATGATGGTCCCTGCCCCAAAAGTTAATTCCTTCTTTCATTATGGAGGGTGCATCTAAGTGACTTCTTTCCCCTTCTTTCACTCCATGGATGAAGCTACTGAGTAGTATCATAACCACCCTTCCTTCCACTAGTGGGAACAGTTTTGGGGGAGATTAAGAGCCAAGGGAGAGGGAAGCTGAAGGCAGACAAGCTGATGACCCTTCCCTACTCGATCTCACCCAACAAGGAGTCGGACACTGTTTCCTTATAGCACCAGACTCCAATTCAGTGTTGGAGAGACAAATATCCATGAGTTAAATATTGCCCAAGCAAGTTCACACAATTGCACCATTTGTGCTATTCTACAAATGTATTAATTTGATTCATCCATCCCTGACCATTTACAGTTTATGGTTTATGGTTTTCCCAGGGGACTGGTTAGGTAAATATCTACAGTAGAGAGGTTGCCAATGTTTTTGAATTTGTGAGCAGCTCCCTGGGATAGAAAAGCATTTTCATGTGAGCTGGTTTTCAAGCTCATTTCAGTGGAAACATAAAATGGACACTCATTTAAAAAATACACATATATTGTTATTGCTTTAAATAATTAGTTACTCATAAGCAGTTCTGCCAGCCTGTTGACTGATACTCGGCTTTGACTTCTTCTGTTTGTGTCAGGCACCATGGGACATTCTAGTAATTGCTTTGTTATTTTAAATGAATTGAAGTTTCTATATCTCAGCAATTTTGTCATTTGCCCAGGGAAAGGAAGGGGAATTATTTATAATATGTCAATTCCTCTGAAATGGCAGATAGCTCTATGGCTCACCTAAGCAGCCTCAGAGTTGAAATGAGCTACTGGGTGGCTCCTGCATGTTTCCATTGGGAAGGATTTTGGAAATATGGTAGGTATCTGATCAGGTGGGAAGACAAGCAATACTCTACAGGCTAAGCTGAGGCTTTAGCAGTCAATGTAGCAACAGCGGGTGGGGTGTAAAGTATCCTGGCAACAGCTGCTGCGGCTGGAAGAATTATTCCTGTGGACACAGGGAGGCAGAATGTTTCTAGGAATTGTGGGCCTTGCACACAGGAGGAACAACTATTATATCCTTATATCCACAGCTCCCGGGCATCATCCAGTGAAGAAAGCCACCCTTTTGACCCAACATAATCATACCCTTTTTGGGTATTTACCATTACTGGTGGCGCTATGAATCCATTTGGACTTGCATTCTGGTCAATGGAGGTTGGTCAATATGGAGACCATCTTGGCCAAAAGTGCCACACCATCACCAGCTCACAATAACTGGGTTCCAAGCAAGCCCATCATTTTGAGAAAGCACTGTTGAAGAAGTCAGGGGCAGGGCTTGGCTGTGAATGAAAGGATGATAACTACAAGAAAGGATTTTATATCTCAGATGAACAAATAATAAAATATTCTGCTGTGTCCTGCAACTCATGAAAACCTTAACATTAATAGTTTATCCGATGACACTAAATGAAATGTTAAAGCACTGACCTGTTTAACCGTAGAAATTGGTTGATTCCACCCGCCTCCGAAATAGTTTTGGAGACATATAAAAGAACAGGCAGTGCAGGTTAATGTCTTTATTTCTCAGGATAGATAACCAAATCACACTACTGGAAAAACAGGGGGTGGGGGAACCCCAAGCATAACTAAAAGATTTTTCTGTTGCAAACACGGAAAAAGCCTTGTTAGTCCTCATCAACCCTGTCCTTGTTGAAATTTAGAGATTCCCTTTCTTTGCTCCTTTATTGTACATTCCCTGTCTTGTAGATATCACTGTCATGATTGGATGAGACTCCTCTAGGAGTCCATCAATGACACGTCATTCATAGCCCATGTACTAGACAGAGATCAAGGGCAGAAATTGATCTCAGCTCTGAGCAACTGGCAGAGAAGTGCATGGCACTATGCAAGACAAGAATAATAACTTCTACATAGACATTATATTCTGAAGGGAAAAAAGATACTGAAAACTTCATCAACATTTGATACTTGAGTATCACAGGGATTGATAGAAGACAAATCCTTCCATATTGATCCCTTCTACAAAAATCCTAAAAGCTAGATAATCACACAATGAGCACTAACTGAGTAATCAGGGAGCTAAGTCCACAACATGGGGTATACAGATTATTAAGAATTATTTTCAAAAACTGCAATTTAAATTCCTAGAGCAAGTAAATAAATTCTGGGATTTTGAACAATTGCATCTATAAATCATTCAAGTCCATCTCTTGGAAATATTGGCTCTCAGTGCTATGTTTGTATTCCCCCCCACACCCCGATTTTCCATTTGATTCCTGCTGTTTCTCCCATTTCCTGTGCATTACTTTTACAAATTTCATGCTCCTTGATTTTTTTTAGACATTGTTTAAAGAGCTGTGAAATAATCTTATATTATCATGAGGGAAGATGGTATTTCACATTTCTGCATGTAAGTGGTAGATTCTAAATAAACACACAAATGCCTGAATCATCTGAAAATGCAAGAAAATGGAATTCAGAAATGGAAAATGTGTCTTCAGTAAAGACAATTTGTCTTAAAAACAATACCTTATATGTCAACATTGCTACTATATGAGGCAATTTGTGCAAACTGTTCAGCAACAAATATACTATAATAAAATATAAATATAAGGTGATGAGTACTATAGAAAATAAACAAATATAAGCTGATGAGTACTGCAGAAATAGAAATAAATAAATAAATAAATCCAGATCATGTTTAATACTGTATTTGTAGTTACATATCAAAGTCAACATATTGTATGCTATTACTGCCCTCCACATATTCAATTTATCTCCTTTGTCTGGTGAAGGGATTAGTGCAGGCTGTACAATCATTTTTAGGAGTATTACAATAGTGCCCAAATGCTCCAATCAGCTTCAGGACCCTGTTATGCTCTGTAAAAATCACTTTGGGAGATTAGCTCCCTACTTCTAATTGTTTATTACAGGCAGAATAGCTAGTGAAACCTCTGGTTAAGATTGCCCAGTGCTTTCCATTATAAGACCCTGTGTTCAGTTCTTATAACTTTGTCAAACTTAAACCATTTGGGCTGAAATTTTCTAAGCCAATTGTTTGTCTGAGGTTGAATATTTCTGGAAAATGTAATATAAAATGATTCAGCCTTTTCCTAGAATAATGTTAGAGAAAATTGCACTCCTTTGCCCATGTTAAAAAAATGTTAGAACCATTTCAGTGCCTTTATGGTTTGTAACAGGGGCATTACATTTGGTGTGGAAGATGCGCTGGTGCTGGGGAGTATGTTTTGCTGTCCCTGCAAAAATATGCCCAAATTTGACTAAGTTATAAACCTTTGAAAAATTTCCATTCACACATGCTCAGTAGAAACCTACTAGAATTTGGCAGCTTAATTCACTTATGATTTCATCTGCACTGAGCATGCTCCATCCCCCCCAGCTCCTATCTTGCAATTGGATTGTGCTTGTGCCATCCCCACAGAGCAACTGAGCATGCACTATCCCAGGGCTGCAGATGCTGAGCAGGACTTTCCCTGTAATTGTTCCTCCCAGCAGCTGCAGTCCTAGACACTAGAATTGAGAAGAGAGGATCTGCCTCTCATGTGCTTTCAGTGCACTAAATGAGGCAGCTGCTTACACCAGCTGAGGAACTGACCCATATGTCTACTTGATTCCAACAGATGACTTACAACAGCTGTATTGACGCATACTGCAGGACATCAATTATTTTGGCATTAACAAATTATTATATTGGAAAGCACATAACATGGATAAGAATCACATGTAGAAATTCAGGGTAAAGAGGACGGACATTACTAAAGCTATGATTTTGGCATGGATATTTTTAATATAAGTCATGGACAGGACACAGGCAATAACCAATAAATCATGGATTTATTGAAGCCAGAGCCCAAGTCCCGCCGCCAGAGGCTGAATTATTGGAATTTTCAAGAAGTCATGGAGGTTTCATAAAATCACAGAATCTGTGACCTCCATGACAGATTCATAGCCTTAGACATTACACCTGCAGATTCGATGGGAAAATATTCTGAGACGCCTTTAAAATTTCTCTGTGTCACCTTTAGAGCAGTATAGAAACTGTTAAAAATACCAAGTAATATTTTTCATCAAAGCAACTAAAAATAATATACCTAATAAAGCCTGACATAAAGTAATATTTTGGGTCAATTGTATAGGTTTTACCCTGCACTGATGTTACATTAAATATTTTTTACCACTTGTCATGTTTCTATCTTTGATTTACCGTTATTCTGTCTGCAGCTCTGTGTCAGATCCTAAGCTGGGGTAAATCAGGCTATGCTGAGGATCTGGCCTGTCTCCTTCTATTTTTGTCTTTCCCTAAAATTTTCTCTCTCCGTATATATGTCTTTCTACAAGTTTCCCTCAGGCCTCTCTAAATCTCTCTAAGCTTCCTCTCTCTGAGCTTTGTTTGAACTGTTATTCCAATTTGTGCACCAATTCCTGCAGTCCTTAATCATTACGTGTACTCAGGAGATGCTCTGGCTGACTTCACTAAGAGCTGTATGATTTAGCCCTATGTTTTGTGCACTTTTTCTTTAGTTTCTTTCCTATTTCATATCTCTGTCTGCAAATCTGATTCATTTTCTGCGCTTTGGTCTTCCTGCTTCTTTCTTTTTTTTTTTGTTGCCCTCTCTCAGTGAAGTTTCAATTTTTTCTCTCCCTTCCCTCCTAAAGTGGCTCTGGATTGAGGAGGAATGATTCAAGAAGTATTCTCCCTCATTTGTGTGGGATAAAGAACCAGGGGTAATTACAGTCTATGTGTTTGGGGGGACTGAAGAGCCATAGCGTTCAAGTGAAGGTTTCAATGCATTTCACCATGTCCTCTTGTAACATGGCTATTTGGTTAGCCTTACACAGCTGATTTTTTTTATAGTTAGCTATTTCTAACAATTTTGTATTACAAGATATTTATCTTGAAATGCCCACCTTTTCCATGCTAGCTCAAAGATGTGAAAATGTATAGCTGTATGACACAGATGTGATGAATATTTCATTGGATAAACCGCAGGCCAGATTCTGCCCCAGTTTCACCTGTGAAGCTCCATTGAAATCAATTAGATGGCCTGGGTGTTAAGTGAGGGCAGAGTTTGCTCCACTGAGCTGTTGTATTGGAATGTGATCACATGCCAAAATTGTACTGTGATCTACATACATTTGTATCCTTTACATGCATACTATTTTAAGGAGATCATGACATCGATAACAGCTGGGACAGGTCAGGAAGTGGTGCTTCTTGCCCCTAAAAGCAGCCACCAGCATCCCTTGAATTGCTTTCTCAGCTACAGGGGCTCTACTATATGGACCATGAGGATATGCTATGAAGAGTCCTGCTCCTATGAGCTGCAAGTAGGTTTTAATTTCCTAATTTCTATGCAAAATAGTTTCTAAATGGTAATACTATAGCAAACTGAAAGTACACTTGGTAGTTCAGACATTTTTATGAGCGATTGTAAGTGAAAATCTCATTCTACAGAATTGTTATGAGCCCATATATATTCTATGGTTATATCTAATGTAATGATTGACTAGGTAATGGAAAAATCATTACAAGAG
Source organism: Trachemys scripta elegans (assembly GCF_013100865.1). Taxonomy (NCBI): domain Eukaryota; kingdom Metazoa; phylum Chordata; order Testudines; family Emydidae; genus Trachemys; species Trachemys scripta. The sequence continues at coordinate 117,833,515 of NC_048300.1, forward strand.
CTAATTTCATAACATGTTCCTATTATGGGGTAGGTCAGGTGAATGGGAGAGAGCTCAGGAAGCCCTCCTTTTTACACAGCTGCAGAGAGGCAGTCATGACCCCAGTCTTTGCACTCCTTTAAATGTCAAGTGACTTCCAAGTCTCCTAGCATCTGGTTGGTACCAGTGTACAAATTAATAATGAAGAGTTAGGAACACTTCTGCCACCCTGATCATAAAATCCAAATGTCATTAGAGACAGAAAGAACCTTAATAAATGACTCTGAATTACATCCTTAGCAAAGCCATGTAAAATAATAATAACCTTGCCAGAAAGTAACTCTTTACATCATTACAATAATGAGGCATAAAGGTCAAAGAAAGGAATACTGGGTTTTAAATTAGTATTTTCTCTGTAGTGATCAAACCACTGCTGAATCCCCTAATCCGCTCATGCTGTCAGACCCATTATCTGCAATTATTCCTTATTCAAGTGTAAACCCACCATTATGTATGGAGATGCTGTTACTGCAATAATTTTTTTAAAAAGCCATATACTGTAAGTAACAGCACATTTTACCCAGCAATGCAGAAATACTGTATAAATGCATCATTCCATTTGCAATCACAACTTATGTTTTATTGTCTCCTTTCAAAGCAAGGGAAATAAGTCATTTGAAGTCTCTGCTTGAACCACAAAAGTGTACCATGAACTTCTTTTGTTTTTAATTAGAGTAGTTTGCAGTCAGAGTCAAATTAAAAATATAAATAAATACATATAAATTGCGCTTACATCCTGGGAATCCTATTAATGAAAAACATTAGAAGGTCAAGACTCATTTTGTGCATTCATTTTGTGTTTCTGTGGTAGAAGGCTGTTGGGAAGAGCTGCTAGCTCTAGGGAGGAGAGCACCACCTCCATTTTAGTTTTGTCTGCATCCCTCTTTGAGCGGGGATGCTCAGTGTTAAACTGTTAACTGTCAGCTGTAGAGAGGAGATAAGATCCAGTGGGTAGGGTATTACCTAGGTTCAATTCCTGCTCTGCTCTGCGTGACCTTGGACAAAACACTTAGCCTCTCTGGGCCTCAGTTCCCCATCTGTAAAATGGGGATAATAGTACTTCCTTGTTGTTGTGTTGTGAAGATAAATACATTAAAGACTGTGAAGTGCTTAAACACTACAGTGGTGGGGCCATATAAGTACCACTGATAGAATGACGTAGCAGTGTTTCTTGACCTCTCCCACCTGATCTGAAGTCAGTGGACCATTCCACTGTTGAATAAAAATGCAGTCATTGCATCAGAAGTACAGAGGAATACCTGCACATGGAAATGTATTGGGACTTTGATACCCTACTTTTTTTCCTGGGGATCTGTAGAGTTGATAAGTGTAGGTGGAGGAAATCTGCTTTGCAAGAGTTCAGTGGATTGGCTACCATTTTAATGGATCAAGGGCTCACACTTCTAGTGCTGCTGTCAGCATTAGGAAATGAGGAGAAGGGTTGATATTCCTGAAAAAAAAAAAGGAATGCAAATCATGATGAAAGGAGTGTCCTCTGCTAAGTTAGAGGTGGGGGACCAACTATAGGCCAAATGTTGTTTTTGGTTACACTGATACAGAGCTCTAATAATATGGGTAAAAAGGTCCTAAGTCACTTAGGTTCTTTTGAAAATAAGTCCCATTGAAAGCCACTTAAGTGCTTTTGAAAATATTACCTTATGAATGTATACAGGTGTAACAGAGCAGAATTTGGCTTCAAGGATCTATTTCCTCTACCTGTCATCAAATGTTAATATGGAGGCAGCCTAATTAAAGCAAATTTCTGTAACTGGTTTGAATTTCAGACAAGCTCTCTCCCCAATCTGGCCTCCCACCTTCATTCTCCCGGATAAAGAAATAAGCACAGGCAAGACAAAAATGGGTAGAGATAACAAAATAAAAATTAGAAACAGGTATAAAATCCACCCAAAAACAGAAAAGGGGAAAAGATATTAAACAAAATAGGTACAGGCATAAAAATAAAAACAGAAAGAAGCGGAGATATTAAAATTTAAAAATACACAAAATGTCCAAACCAACACAGTATCCAGACGTTTAGCTTATGTAAACTGTGAACTTTTGCTGTCATGAGCCCTCCTACGTTCACATTTGTTCCAAATGTTTGTCACCCTGCCTTTGTTGCATTTTCTCTTAAATCAGGCTCTGATCCTGCATCAGAGTCTGCTGATTTTCATGGGATTCCATCTGCGCAGAGGTGTATGTCCCAATGGAAACCAATGCAGGATCAAGGCTTTAAATTGTATATATATAAAAAGAACAGGTCAAAAGAATGTTAAAGTTGCAAAATCAAACATTAAAAAGTTAGTAAATGCTAGAACTGAGGATACAAAGTTAAATTGCCCCTTTCATCCCAGGTATTATCATACTACTGTCTTTAATTATATGATTACAAATATCATATCTGCATTGAAGTCAATGGAGCTACAAGAGTTTATACCAGCTGAGAATCTGACCTAAGGAAGATATGCATTGGTCGATGTAGGGTTTTTATTAGTCTTCTATTTGCATGTTTCTGTAATTATCTCCCTATAATAACAAAATTAAGTGAGAAAGAGGAAAGCAAATTATGTTAAAGAAGTAGATTTCAGTTGCAGGTGGATTGTTAGAAACAATATTTAGGTTATTTTTAAAAAATAGAAACAGGCTAAAATGATTCTAAAAGATATGGTTTATGAATTATTTTGGGGAAGTTCTATGGACTGTGTTATACAGGAGGTCAGACTAGATGATCACAATGGTCCCTTCTGGCCTTGGAATCTATGAAAAAGACTTCAGCATTCAGGACATGATTTCCAAATTTGGGGCCTGATCAATGAAAAAACTGTCACCCCATTCCCATTCTTTGGATACCTAACATAAGAACTTTTTATCCAAGTGCTAATCACTTGCAAATCTCACAAGCAAATGCTCAGTGCCTCTGTAAATTAGATCACTCATGTAGGGGACTAAATTAGGATTAAGGTGTCTAATTTTAGGCACTCAAGTTTGACAATGATGGCATCAGTTGCTGTCTCAAAGGTCCACCATGACTCATCGCATGACTCATCTCTGTACCTACCAATAAATATATTTACTCTTACCATGAGTCTTCAGCTGAGTCCAGGAAACTTGATAAACCAGCAGCTACCTAAACTATTTTTGTTTTTAAGACCAAGATTTATCAGTTATGCCTCTAAATCATGTTCACTAAGAAATATTCCATGTCTTCAATGTGTGCATGTGTAGTCTTATGTGTAGTCTTTTTATTCACAGAGAGGCTGCTACATGATAAATGCTATCTTAGAGTACTAGTTTGGTTGTTAGGTTGACATGCATGTGACAGTACTGAGGTTTCAATTATCCTCTTGCATCAATCAATCTTTTAGTTCCCAACACTGTTGCCTGCAGTAATGTCACAGCTTTTCTGTCAGACAGGAGAACTTTGAGGGAAATGTTATTCATTACAGCTGCAAATCTGTCACTGCGCCTGGCATGGCTTGTTAATGACAACATTTATTTCAAAGAGCCTTGTTTCGCTTTGTTACTGGAGAGTTGACTTTGTGATCGTAAAATATAATGAAATGCCAAGAAGATGAAGTGAATGAAATTTGCCAAAAATTCAACTAAACTGATTCAGATCTACTTAAAACATACACACATACAAATACATACTCTATGTTTCTTTGAGAACATTTAGTCACAGACTGAGGGCTTGAATGTGGACAGAGCAAACAAGTCAAAGGTTAGAAACTGAACACGTTGCATCACACGAATACTTGAAGATAATGAAAGCTTATTTTGTGTTTCTTAATGAATGGTACTTATCAAAACAACCACTTAACCACAATCCCCCTCCCAACAACCAAATACCCACTTCTAGAATTAGTATTTAGGTGTCATGGTTCAATCCCAGTCAAAGCCTCTTCATGGCTGTTGCTGCTTTGTTGGACCCCTCAGAACAGGGGCGGGGGACAGAGAAGCCAAATTTCAGTTAAAGATCCTCACTGTGCAAAGTGCGAAGGGTAGTCTTCATGTACAACATAAGGAACAAGCTCTGTTGGGGTGGATGGAACCTTCAGTTCAAGTTTTAGATTGCAGACCCCACAGGCCTGGGACCTGTACTTTTATTTGCCCCCTAAATGCCATTGTCCCAATGCTGCTGTGTAAATAAAATAGCAGTGATTGTAATAGTATGATCTCTGTGAGGAGAAGTGGGAGAGACAAGGTCAAACAGATGAAGGGAGGAAGCAGTGTGAGCCAACTGGCATAACTGCCAGTACTTGTGTAGGAACAGATCAATGGGTAAGGACAGTGTCATCCCATTAGCAGCTCCTGGCCAGGTGAGATACCTACACCCCTCTCTAATGACAACTGCACACTTCACTTGCTTGTTTGCTCCCCTAGGGAATATTCTTTTTGTGTGGAGAATGGGAGCGGGGAGATCCTTTGTGACATATACAGGCAGGACCCTAAACTGGGACTCTGATTCTGTTGAGTTTCTGAGAATGCCTCAGAACAGAAGCTGGGACAGAGTTTAGAAATAATTCTCCTAAAAATCCTGATTTGAGTTTGCAATCCATGAAATGTTACATTTTGAAAAGTGGTTCATGTGGGCATAATGAGTGAGAGTACCCATGTAATGTCATAGGACACTGAGGTGCACAGTGTTATCAGCTTTTGAGGCACAAATTAGGACTTCGTTTACCCCACAGTCTTCAGGTTTCAGTGAAACCAGTGCAACTTCATTGTCCTCACTGTCTTTGCAGTGATGTAATGGGTAGGAATTTAATAAGTAATTCTTGTTGGTGATGTACAAAAAAGAATATAATCCAACCCTTCATTCTTAGCAGTGTCAGTGCTGCAGAGCTTCTGTACCAGGAGTAAAGCAATAAAAATGTATTTTTATTATGTAAGTGTGCAGATATGACTCTGAAGAAACACATGATGGGAAGTGTTTTCTTCAGCTTGAAGGTCCGGTCCTTATATAGCTCCTTTTTTGAGAGAGATAGTACAGCCACACCTTAAGTGTAGGGTTGTCCTGAGATCCGCATATCAAAATAAATAAATTAACGTGCAAACATTTGTGCATATTCTTACTGTAAGCATACATACAAATTGGATGAGTGCACATGTAAATGCCTGGATAGGTGTCCAGATGACATTTGCAGTAACTGCATCTGCAAACAAATGCATAAAGTAGCATGCAAAAGTCAAGTATCCATTTTTGAAACTTTATTCCCCTTTGTGGACCTATAAATTGATATTCAGTGGTGGACATTCACTCATCATCAAGGGAAAGGCAGAACCCCCTCCCAACAAAGAGGAACACTGTGGTTCTATTGTGCAGAGAGGAGAGGATGTGTGTTTTTTATACATATTATATCATATATTTGATATGTTGGCATATTTGTGTATATGTCCTGGAATATATGTACCATTTTAATTCACATGAATGAATATGTGATCTCATAAAAAGTGCAATGTGCTATTGAATAACTTTCACTCATGCATGGAGATTCCTACCATTTGACTTTTTAACTAACCTATTCTGATTGCTATGCCATCTCCAAATAAATACACGAATGTGAGAGAGAATGGAAGTGGCTGGATAATCACCAGTACACGGAATGGAATTCTTGATCCTCATATCCTTGAATGTTCCATACATATTCAAAGGGAATCAAATGCAAAGAAACAAGGAAAGTCCATAGTAATTACCTCATTGGCTAAAGGGTTTTATTTTTCCAAGATACCTTGAAGCTATTTAAAGCATGGGGTTATTGGTCTATTTGTCTTCTTCTAAGATCTCCAGCTCTTGAGAGCCTTCAAGCTGCTGAAGCTTCCCTTGCAAAATAAAATAAAATAAAATAAAATAAAATACAAATAAAAAAATGGACAAGCAGCATAATTGTTGCTCACTAATTTTTCTAGGAGAAAAACATGAACTCACTTTGTCTAGACGTGCTGATTGTAATCCATCAAGTAATGATTAAAGAGTAATACTTTTCTTCATTATACAGAGAGAATGTTGAACAGATCCTTGAATAGCAATTAGAATCCTTGAAACACAAATCATGAGGGACAATAATCCTTCAACATCTTTTCAACTAAACAAAGGCTTTGTAGACAGATTTAGGGGAGAGAGAGGTGAGCAGGATCTGCACAGTAGGCTTCACAGTAACACTTCCCCCCCATAAATCAGCAAATAAATATTTTAAAATGAACCAATATCTGGTGAGTACCAGGTGACGTGCTTTAAAATATAAATGTTGCCCCTTCCCATGGTTTAGCATCCCCTTCATTTAAAAGAAAAAATAGAAGTAGAATATGAATAAAAACATAATCCTGCATTTTGTTTGAAGGAGGAGGAAGAAATAAGCCTCTCCTCTGTAGGTGCAATATTAACTTTGGGAGTTTTTACATTTACATTTGGGCATGTGATTGTTTTTGTAAAGTCTATCTTGGAACCCTTCCTGCTCCTGATTCCTAATTATTTAAGGGTCAAATATATGTCAGACTATACAGCTCCTAATCTCAGATTAGGAACTGCACAATCAAGATGACTAAATTGTTAAGGAGGCTGGCTGGAGATACAGGATCTGATTTTCAACCCAGTTATCATAATGATTCCCTTGAAAAGTCTTATTTAAAATGCAATTACGTATAGGACTGTAAGTAGATGTAACACAGTTCTTACATTTTAATAACATGCACTGCTCCATACTCCCTTTGTAAAACTTTTTATCATATTGCTTCTCCTTTTTATGGCTTCTGAATGCTGATTCCAGATCAACTACATCCCAAACCTATTACAAAGTCCCTTTCATTATGTCCACCTTGTGCTCATTTGATGAGGGCATGTCATACATAGCAACCAACCAAGTTTTTGGATGAATTACCTAGTTTCCTTCTCTATAACAAGAACAACTGCTTCTTTACTTGATAATACCAGTTAATGGTTTTCTGACAAAAAGATTATCTGCAAATGTGGTAAAGGAAGCCATGGCATTCACAAGTATTCATGGCTGCTAACAAAGTACATTATATGCAGCAGGAATCTAGGAAGTCTATTAAGTTATCAGAATGCAGGTAGTATTACACAGTAGCCTGTGGGCACTATTTTTCAGTGCAACTCCATGGTATTAAGGGACAAACTCAGCCACTAAAATGGGAAGTCAATTGGTAGCAAATTTCCCAGAGAAACGAGCAACTTATTAAAGGGGCACAGAACACGAGCTTGTTAAGAACTGTATGCGACATGCCCTTTCATACAGAGTAAAGCCTAAAAGGAGCACCACTCATATTTGTTTCTATGAGAAATGCCACAGAGCGAATGTAGAGAAGCAGGAAGCCCATAGGCCAAAGTAAAATCATTACACTTGAGTGTGAACATAAAAAAGTTAGAGGCAGTCATAGAATGGTCAAGAACATTTATATTTCTTCTTAAAGTTGCTGAGTTTTGAGGTGCAGAGCAATCTTTCTCTTTGTTATATGCTGATTGGCCTATGGCTAGTCAAATAAAATTAGGAGGACTGCAGAGTAATGTGGAGAGGCACATGTTAAGTAATTTCAATACCCTCAGACATCCATCTGCCACTTTCTCTTATGTAGCAGCTTGAGTAAGAGGGAATAGTTTTTCCTTGTAGGAAAATAATCTTGTTGGTCCATGGAACCCTAAATGACACCGTTGTCCTTGTGGTTTCTTAGATAAGTGCATATCTAGCTTGGTTGCGTTTCTTGTGTAGTTGTGGTACAAGATGAGTCAAGAATAAATTGCCCCCATGGTCATATTGGCAAAGACCATGGTTCTTTCACCTTGTTCTAGAGGATTGAACTGGGATCATCAAATCAGTCCACTATAATTAGTCTTGTACTAAAGCAGATGGTGATTAATGGTTTACCTTTTCCCCTCTTTTTTTCAGAAGGGGAGAGATCCATATTCAGAAGGTTCCTTCTGTATATAGATCTAGGGGCATAATATAGCCCACTTCATGCAAATTCAAAGAGAAGATAGCCAAACAACCTGAACTCTGCCCTACAGGGAAGCCATCCTAGCCTCTTTCATTCCTTTACATATAGAGTATTAAAATATACACCATAGAACGTAGGTTTTGTTTTAAAAATACATATCTCTGATGCTAAATAGAATGGTTTATCACAACACACATTATGAGGTGAGGGAAGATTATGAGGGTAACAGTAAGAGACATATGAGATTTAATTGACAAGCTATGTGCACACTTAGCAAGTTGATTCAGAACTTTTTTTCTTTTCAATATAAATAAGTACAAATAATAATCCCTATCCCCTCCTTCCAGTTTTTCTTAATTCCAGCTAACCGCTGTGCTGTTTTATAAAAGGCCAAAGAACAATCACAGCTAAAATGTTGTTGCTAATCTTTTCTGTTGATAAGGTGTGCAATTTGCTTTTTGACAGTCTAGACCAGAGGTAGGTAACTGATGGCACGCGTGCCAAAGGCGGCACATGAGCTGATTTTCAGTGGCACTCACACTGCCCGGGTCCTGGCCATCAGTCTGGGGAGCTCTGATTTTAATTTAATTTCTAATGAAGCTTCTTAAACATTTTAAAAATCTTATTTACTTTACATACAACAATAATTTAGTTATATATTATAGACGTATAGAAAGAGACCTTCTGAAAATGTTACAATGTATTACTGGCATGCAAAACCTTAAATTAGAGTGAAAAAATGAAGACTCGGCACACCACTTCTGAAAGGTTGCTGACCCCTGATCTAGACCCACTAGTGTGATTTATATGGTGACGTAATTATGAGTTTGTTTTCACTGTACTGCGACTATTAATTTCTTTAAGTCTGTTGTCTGCAAAGACAGCTGCCATTTTGTGAAGCATAACTGATACAGTATGAAACAAAAGAGAAACATATTATGCTGTCTTATAGAAACAACAAAATAAGAGAACAAAAACCAGAGTTGTTCAGGTTGAAAGTGTAATTGCTTCTTGTTTATAGAAAATATATACAGAATTCTGGTGACAAGGGTGAGATCTGAATCAGCCACAGAATTAGCCATTGAAACTAAAAGAGATGCGGTGTGTATTATAATAATGCAATGGGTTATTTCCAGATGCTTGGATCACATGTCAGATAAGAGATATCACTTCAATTTCTCTAGAAGAGTGGACTTGTCAGTAGAAAATTATTGTTCACTATGAGCCGCATGGGCAGTAATACCCAAAATCTTGCTTACATGTAAAAATTCTAGTTGAAACATTTGTGTATTAACAAAACATGGTGAAAATGAGAGCCCTGTAAGACTAGAGCCTTGCTCCTGTGTAGTTTCAAAGATTCATAGATAAGGCTAGAAAGGACCACCACAATCATTTAATCTGACCAGTGTAACACAGACCACAGGATTTCCCAGAAGTAATTGCTGTTTGAACTACAGCATAGCTGTTAGAAAAATATTCAGTCTTGATTAAAACATTTCCAGTCATGGAGAATTCACCACAGCCCTTGGTAGGTAGTTCCAATTTTTAATTTCCTTCACTATTAAAAAATGCACCTTATTTCTAATCTAAAATTTGTCTAGCTTCAACTTCCAGCCATTAGATCTTGTTATACCTTTGTTTGCTAGATTGAAGAGCTCTCAAATATCAAATTTCTATTCTTTGAATCAGAAGTCCTGAGGGAGACCTCTGTGGAAGCTTGTCTCTTGCACCAGCATAAGGTGGTCCAATAAAAGATATTATCTAACTCATCTTATTATCTTGTCTATCTTCCCCATTTAAGTATTTATAGACTGTGACCAAGTCACCCCCCTTAACCTTCTTTTTAATAAGATGAATACATTGAGCTCCTTCAATCTTTCACTGTAAGGTATGTTTTCTAATTTTTTAAACATTCTTATGGATCTTCTCTGAACCCTCTCCAATTTGTCCACATCCTTCTTGGATTATGGATACCAGAACTCAGTATACCAGTAGTAGTCATATCAATGCCAAATACAAAGATAATGTAATCTCTCTATTACTACTTGATATTCTCGTTTATGCATCCAAGGATCACATTAGCTATTTTTACTACAGAGTTGCACTCAGAGCTCATATTCAGCTGATTATCCACCATGACCCCTAAGTCTTTTTGAGTAACTGCATCCCAGGAGGCAGTCCTCCATATTGTAAGTATGGCCTAATTTATTTTTTCTTTGATGTATACATTTACATTTGTCAGTATTAAAATACATATCACTTGCTTCGACCAAGCTTTTCGAGCAATGCAGATTGCTCTGTATCAGTGACTTGTGTTCTTCATTATTTACCACTCCCCTTATCTTTGTATCATCTGCAAACTTGATCAGTAATGATTCTATGTTTTCTTTCAGGTGACTGATAAAAATAGCATAGAGTCAAGAACCAGTCCTTGCAGGACCCTATTAGAAACACATCTGCTCAGGGATGATTCCCCATTTATGATTACATTTTGAGACCATCAGTTAGCCGGATGTTATCCATTTAATGTGTGTCATGTTCATTTTGTATTGTTCTAGTTACTTATAAAAATGTTGTGCAGTACCAAGTCAAATGCCTTACAGAAGTCTAAATATGTCACATCAGCACTATTATCTTTACCAACCAAACCTGTAATCTCATCAAAAAAGATACCAAGTTTGTTTGACAGGATCTATTTTCCATCGGCCCATGTTAATTGCCATTAATTGCACTACCTCCTTTAATTCTCTATTACTGGAATTCCCTATTAGCCTTTCCACTATTTTGACTAGAATCGATGTCAATCTGACAGGCTTGTAACTTCCTGGCTCATACCATTTACCCTTTTAAAATATTAGCACATTAGCTTGCTTTCAGTCCTCTGGAACTTCTCCAGTGGTCCAAGGCTTATTGACTAGCAAATGTAATGATCCAGAGAGCTCCTTGGCCAGCTCTTTTAAAACTGTTAGATGTCTGTTATCTGGACCTGCTGATTTAGATGTCTAACATTAATAGCTGCTTTTATAGGTGCCTGGGAGAAGCAGCTCCCACAGGGAGTACCTAAACTCTGTAGGAGTGGCTTTCTTATGATGCAAAAATAATGTGCACTGGTTATGCATTTTCATTTGGGGCAATATTTTTAGAAATATTTCTGTAATAATGAAGGTTAGCAAATTATTTCATTATAACATTGCCTCATAATTTCCAGTTTTTATACTTAATTTTTAATTTCTGCTTAATTTAGCATAGCACTTAGACATAAACTAGGGTCTTGGTGAATAATTTAGCTCTAATGTATCACATTGTACACAGGGCTTTGACTGCTACAAGGAGTGCACCCACTGAGTGAAATCTTAACAACTAAGGCTTATTGAGCACTGAGAGGTCTGTTTGTCAGAGTTTATCAGATGTTGCAAACAGTTTGCTGGATCTCTATATTTTTTAAACAAATAAATGAAAAAAAAACAAACTTGTATTTTTAAATAGTAAGAATGTAACACATTCCCCATGCTGAATTATTTGAGTTGTTTAGAAGTCATTGCCAAGTCATACACTCTTACACAACAAACCCACATTTCTGCTGATATTTTTCTATTTCTATTTTCTATTCTCTTTTTGTAATAGGCAAGTATAACAAGGAATATTCCTAAAACCAATGTTATGGAATTTCAAAGCAAATACTCGAGGGAACACACTGGACACCTGATATTTCTTAAATGTTATGCCCAGTTGGAAGTCAGACTAGTTGATCAAGGTATTCCTTTGTGGCCTTAAAATCTTAGGGTGAAATTCTGGTCTCATTGACTTCAATGAGAGTTTTGGTATTAACTAAGACTCTATAAAGTTAACTAAACAATTCATACATATAAGCACTTCATTAGCAACAGAGGCATAGAAATTAAAAATTGACTACTAAACTTCTCCTAACAGAGAGCACTCTGACAATTGGTTTGTTTCACTAATATTGCTATTGCTTTTTCATTCAGTATCATTTCACAAAACATATTCCTTATTGTGGTCTCATATTTATATCCATTTTAGTCCAGAGCAAAACTCCCATTAAAGTCAATGGGACTAGAATTTCACCCTCAGATTTTAAGGCCACAAGGAACTACCTTGCTCAATTAGTCTGACTTTCAACTGGCCATAAAATATAAGAAATATCAAGTATCCAGTGTGGGTGGATGTGTGTGTATAAAACTAAAAAGGAATTAGATTTATTCCTCTTTACTTTAGAAAAAAAACGGAACCTTTCCAAAATAAATGTGTTACTTATAATACATTCTGTTGTCACATGGAATGTTTGCTTCATTTAATCCAATGTGATTTTGATTAATAAGATTAATTACTGTGTGGGTGGCCATTATAGAATAATACTATGGCCTTAATGATCAGTTTCTAAATTCTTCCTCAGCTGTCAGTTAAAGAAACCTTACATTTCCACAGCTGCTGTTTTCATAGCCACTGTAAATGTAAAAAAAACCCTGTATAGCTAATTCTTCATTTTCCTGTCTCCTTAGTTTACTTGAACAAATCCTGAAATGTGTACTGTGCATGGCATGTGCCAGTATTGATGGTATTAGTAATAATGACTTTTTATCTATTAAAAATAATTGATAACAGTTGGGTCATCAATCCAATAGAGAAATTCTGTAAAAATGTGTGTTTGTCAGCTATGGTTCAGATGATACTTTCTCTGAGGCACAACCAATTGCTGGAGTATTTTATGATCTTTTGGACTCTACTTACGGAATACCTGATCCTGTCACTACAGGGCATATTTTCCTCCTTGCGCATCCTGTCAAGAGTGTTAGTCTTCAGTTTGAAAACATATTCCTGACTTCTGTGTTACTGTCTTCTTTCACCTTTTGGAGTGTGAGTGGGAAATCTGCAGAGCTTAAATTGTCCCCCCTACAATGGATCAACAGGATGTCCATGAATATTGATCATTGGTGTTGGTCTTGCAGGAGCTACTCAAGGTAAATTCTTCAGATATCTTTCCAGATGGTTGTATAGTTTCTCAGACATATTAGAATGCGAGTGAATTTTTCTAGCATGGTGTGTTGTACCAACTGTAAGTCCAAGTGTGAGGTGGAGCTAAATTTAAGCCCAGGGTGAGAAGGTTAAGCCAGCTTTGTGCTCTTCTGATCCTGGGGTGCTCTGGGGATGGAGACACCCCTGGCATAACTTTGATGGTACTGAGGGCCCATCTAAGTTATAGCAGCCTTCTCTGCAATGCCATGTGCTCATGACCCAACTCAACCGTCCTGCCTCCAGCCCCGTCCCCAGCAGACCTGTATGCCCAAGCTTGTGAAGAGATCCTTGTGAGGCAGTTTTATGGCTGTCCTCCACAGTGTCTGTACCAAAGGAATCCTTTCCCAGCCAGACCTGAAGTTTCTAGCTCCATGGCAGTCCTTTTACTCATCTTAAAGAGGTCAGAATAAGGGTGAAGATTTCACCCCAGCTGTGCTAAGGGATCTGAACATGATTCTAACTTGAAAGGAAACATCCATTCGGAAGTGAACAAAAACGATAGTTAGAGCTGGGTGAGTCATTCATAATGAATAATTTATTCAACCAATTTAGCTTCTTTTTCTCTTTGTGAATAAGTAGATTGCAATGTCCTCAAATTTACTTGTTATTCAAAAGTATTCCCTGAAATAATTTCTGCAAATAGTTCTTGGTTTGTGTCACAGATCCTGAGCTAACTGCACCTCTGACCACATTGTGGCCTCTTTGAGGGCATCCCACTTAGCATCTCAGGCCATTAACCATTGCTCTATGACTCTCTCCCTCTAGGCTGAGGATTTCGGCTGTAATTTCTCCTGCAGTTCACTGGAATCACCTCAGAAAGTCTTACTTTACTTCAGCACCTGCAGTACTGTTGTCTTAGTGGCAATGACAGGGTCACTAGTGACCAGCTTTCTTGAAGCAAAGTACTATTTATTCAGAACAAAAGCATTACAGAGAAAATATCTTAAAAACAATAAACAGCTAACATGCAGAGTTTAGCTTACCAGGCAGCCATTCATCTTCCACATAGAGACCGTGGCAGATTTTAAAGTCATTTAGGACCTTTCAGTAGGGTCTGCCGCTCTTATTCACAGTGTCACATCAGTTCTTGACTTGCATTAATTATCCCCAGTGACTTTAGTTCCAGCAGGAAACACCTGCAATGCCCCCTCAGAGCCAGAATACAATCCCTAACCTATACAGTTACCTAATATTATAAAGGCAACACAGTAGCTTTTGAATATTGTATGTGTCCGTAATAGCTGCCACAGCCTGTATCCTTGTTCATGAGAAGTTCAAGGTGCATATTTTATGTCTAATATTCAAGCTGTTTTCATTGAACACATTGTGACAGACACCTTACACACTATTGTAATAACTGTACAATTGTAATAATTTTGATACAAAGTATGTTTTGTGAGGAATCATTTGAAAACTCATAATTTGCTGGTCTGTATTATATTGTATTGTATGATGTTATTAACACATGTTCCAAACCCCACAGCCCTGCCCAAACTGAGGTTGGCAAACAGGTCTATTCTAAACAAAGGAATGTGTGCTCTGCTTAATTTGCATTTAAGCAGTAAACAGACTCATCAAGCAGGGAGGGAAACAAAGGAAGCTCAAACAAGTGAGGAAAAAGCAGCAGGAAACATCTTTCCACACAGACTCTTTGCCTCCTGGTTCCCAACTGGAAATGTTTTTCAAGAGAGGGACTGAAACTGTAAAAAGGAAGGACAAACACCCACAAGGTTCCCCTAGCTCCCTGCCCACCGCACTCACAGCAGCTCCGTTGGACTCAGGGAGAAGGGGTCCTGACCTACAGGGTTTGGTCAGTAAGACTGCTGAAAGCATATGGTGAGAAACTTTGCTTGAATCTGATATAGTTTGTTAAGTTAGGTATTAGTAAATGTCTTATCTTTATTTTATTTGTAACCATTTCTGATCTTTATGCTTTATTACTTGTACTCATTTAAAATTTATCTTTGTGATTAATAAACTTGTTTTATTGTTTTATCTAATCCAGTGTGTTTAAATTGAAGTGTCTGGGAAACTCCATGTGGGGTGACTAGTTGTGTGCATATTATTCTTTTTAAAGAAATAACGGATTGAATATAACTTGTATTGACCAGGAGAGGGCTGGGAAGTACAGAACATACATTTCTGGGGGAAAATCTAAGACTGGGGGTGTTTAAGTGTCACCCAGCAGCATAACAAAGGCTGCTTACATCCAGAGTGTAACCCAAATGTGCCTGGCAGGCTGCAGTTGCACACTCAGCGTGTGGCTTGCATGCTGCAAGGCTGTTTGTGAGCGGCTCAGGTGGGAGCAACTTCAACAAAGCATTGTAAGGCACCAATGTTGCAGGGCAGGGGCAACACTGCTGCTCATTAGCCTGGATTGCAGCCTCATATTTCATACACATATGTCACAGGGCATGTTTCTGTCCCATGAAATGATGAGCATAACTATTAGAATCAAATTTCCTTTCCTATTGAAAGGAAAAGTGTCTTTGTTTTGGATTAAAGAGTGCTACATTCATATTGTTGCAATTTTCATACTAACCGCTTTTCACAACCTCTATGGACCACACATAACTGCAACTTAATTATGCCTCTAACCCACAGTCAATTCTATCATATACTAAATATATAAAAAACACAGTATATTATTTGTATGCCAATAGTATGTCTGGCATTTTAAAACTAGCCCCCTGCCCTGTGGCCATTAGCACTCAACATTATAACAAGGCTATGTAGTTGGCCTGCATGAAATTAGATGATCTCATTCCATTTCCTAGAACATAAATGTCCGTGTGGATAAAGTGGGAAGTTTCTGTGTTGTTTTTATGGAAAAGTATGTATGACTCAGTTTGCCCAGAGAAACAAGGTGGAGAGGCAATCTTTTATTGGGCCATCTTCTGTTGGTAAGAAAGACAAGTTTTCAAACTTACACAGAACTCTTCTTCAGGTCTGGGAAATGTATTCACAGTGTCACAGCTAAATACAAGATGGAACAGATTGTTTAGTGTAAGTATTTCATACTTATTTTAAGGAATCATTCAAGTGAAGTGGCCTGGTAACACCTCTCCAGACATGGCAGTGGAGGAAACTAAGGGGTTTAGTGGTTTACAGATTCTTGTATTAAACATAAATCCATGTTCTATTCAGTTCATGTTATGAAATGTAAGCTGCCCAAGCTCATCTTTTGAAGGTGTTGTGCAGGTTTGCTTTGAGGACAGGGACAGAGAGGTCAGATACAGAGTGAGTGCTTTGTGAAAAGTGTTCACCCGCCGGTGATAGGGTGTTTTTGTCTTCTATCATTTTTCTGTGTGAGTTCATTTGAGAGCATAGTGATTGTCTTATTTCACCCACATAGTTGTTGTTGAGGCAGTTAGTGCTCTGGATGAGGTACATCATGTGTTGTGATAGGCATGTATAGGACCCATGGATCTTGAAAGATGTGTTGGGGGGGTGTTGATCATGGTAGCAGTGGAGAAATATCAGCAGGTTTTGTATCTGTTGTTCTGTCAGGGTCTGAGGCTGCTTTGAGTTGGTGTGTCCTGGTCTGTGGAGAGCTTGTATCTGATGATGAACTTGGAGAGGTTGGGGGGTTGCTTGAAGGCCAGAAGAAGGGGTTCAAGAAAGATTTATTTCAGTATGTGGTCCCTATAGAGTATGGGTTGTAATTTGTGTTGTTACCCACTGGGTGTGAAGGGGTTAATTTTTGCCTTGGGATAGAGGATAGCTTTGCCTTGGGATAGAGGACTAGAGGGGAGTTACCTAGACAAGTCTGTGTGGGTATGAATAATCTGTCAAGAACTGTCAACATCTGAATAGAAATACAATGGAAGACCAATGAATGGACATTAACTTTAATGATGCTGGCCAAGGGGGACAGGACTTGTGAAAACCACATGATTGGAGCATGAAACAAAGAACTAAGGTATAAGCAGACTGCAATAAAAAGGCTGTTGCTGTATTGTCTTTGGTTAGACTACTCATAGGAATGGAGATGCACACAGGATAGGGTAAACAAAACAGACTTATGTTAACAATTGGTTTTTTTACTCACTCACTGCTCTCAACAGCACAGGTCTGCACATGCATGTGCACCCGCAAACCAGTCCTTCAAAGTCCCTTACTATGCCTCTCTTTAAGGGACAGTGCACCAGTTACCTTACTGCATGGATACAATGCACATACCAGTGCAAAGAGGGTTGAATCTTGGACACTTGGTCAAGAGATGCAGGATGTGCTGGAAGTATGCATGTGTGGGTAGACTTTGCTTTACCATTCTAGCCTAAAGATCCCAAATACTCTATTGCAGTTGACTAATAAATGTGTCTTGTTTTGAAAAGACTGTCCTCTATCCCTGCAAACATCTGCTAGTTGTATAGCTCCACACCGGGTAAATCCCCAACAGGGATTCAAGCGCCGTTGAATCTGCTGAAGGAGCCACAATGAGAAACAGAGATGCCAGGGACCCAATTTTGGAGTATCAGAGTCTTCCCCTTGTAAAAAGTGGATGTCCAGGGCCTAACACTATGAAGGGGATGCTCCCAGAGAGACTATATAAAGGTCAGAGGCATAGCATACCCTGTGGATCTGAGACAGTCCCTATTAAAAAAAAAAAAGCTTTTATCATATCATTTGGCTCCCTCATCAAAGGAGCCAAAGATTTGAGGAGTTAATTCAGCTTTCATGCCCTAGAAATCACATCTGTAGAACTAAGCTGTGATACATTGATCGGGCAGGCTGGTGCAGGGAAGTTTAGACTTCCCCTACAATGCTGAAAACAGAAGACTTAAGGGCCACTCCAAAGCACATGGAAGTCAATGGAAAGACTCCCAACCAGCTTTAGATGAAGTCCACCATCTTCAATAATGATTATACATTAAGATATTGCATTCTGTTAGTGTCTTGACCGTGAGAGCCATAATGGGGCCAAATCCAGATTCTGTTTGTCTTGAATTGGAAATGTATGATTAAAGCAAGCAGGAAATGTATGATTAAAGCAGGATTTTGCTCAATGTGATTAATTACGTTACAGGACAAATGTTTTCGTGAGGTTTTTACCGGTCTTTTCAGGGCTACTTTTTAAAATAATAAAAAAAGGACTATGCTGGCATCTCAATTTGATCACTTAATTTATGAGACGAAAAAACAGGAATTTGATTGGTCTATTTTATTACTATGTGTGGAACTCAAGAGACATAACTAGGGATGAAACAGCTGGAATCCTGCTATTTCTTTGAATGTGTGACACTCAATTTTCTCTGTAGCCTTTAATTTAAATATTGTAATTTCTTAAATTGTTGGAAGAGAAAAAGAACAGGATATTGTTCATTGTGAAGTTGTCAATGCTCTTGTTTTCACAATTCTTACTTTTCTTATTACAGCTATTACATTCCAAATACGTAATATTCCCTCTCTTTATGTGCACTGAAGGAATTATTTTGACAGCATAACAAATTTTGAGAAGGACTAAATTTTTCATGGATTTTTTTTCCCAGTTATGAACTTTTAAATGTTCACTGCATTTGTTTAACATAATAACAAAGCTTCTTGAATATGGTTTTCCTGCAGAGAGTTGATTTCCAAAAGGTAGTTTGTTGCCTTTACATTTATCCTACTTATTTGGTAATTGAAAGGTTGCACTTTTTGTTGTACTTTTCATGTACGAATGTCTAATCCATTTTTCCGTGAAAACGGTCTTATGGTGATTGTGGCAAAAGGTAGGGGAAAAAAGAATGGATAAGTTTAATAAAATCTTTTTTACAGGATGGGAAGCAATTTTTTCAGTAAATAATTAAAAACATTGCAGTACAGCTGCAGACAATTGTAACTAAAGGACAGGTTGGCTCAATTAATAGCCAATTAATGAACAATTAAGATAATCAACAGAGATTGAGCCATATGCTCCCATGCTGCCATGACAGCTGAGTAATACAAATTGGTGCGACATACAGGGAAAAACTGATGTCATCCAAACACAAGGCAAAATTGCACAGTCATGAGACATCCCAACCCAGAACTGATCCTATGTAAATTGTTAGCGGAAAAAATTAGCAGAGAGCACAAAAGGAGATACGGTACATGGCAAAGTAGAAGGAATCAGAAACAAGATACGGGACACACAGCAAATACAGTTGAACTTCCACAGGAAACAGCAAATACTGTATCAGTATTTTGCAAGAACTAATGTTTATCAACCTATGAACTTTTCTTGTGAGGCCTATATGTAATGCTGATGTAAATACATGGGCTGGTTTGCGGGATAGTTTTGTTGTTAAGACACTGAACTGGGACTTAGAAGGTGTGGGTTCAATTCCTAGCTCTACCAAAGACTTCCTGTGTTACCTTGGGCAAGTTCTCTGGTCTCTCTATGCCTCAACCCTCCATCTGTAAAAGGAGATAATAATATTTTCTGCCACCATTTGTCTGTCTTGTCAGTTTAGACTGTAAAATATTTGTACAAGGATTGTCTCTTATTATGTGCTTGTGCCAATGATTAGCACAATGGGGTCACATCCCTGATTGGGCTGGGCATTACTAGACCTATACATCCAGGGAGCATAGGCAGAGGGCATCATGCTTTAGCCATGTCACCTCCATACTCTTCCCTGCCTCCTATACCCGGGCTAGATGGTACAGGAGACAGGGATGGTTGGTAGGGGTGGCACAAGGGATTATGGGGTTGTGTGGGCACCATCTGAGAGTAGGATGACCAGATGTCCTGATTTTATAGGGACAGTCCTGATTTTTGGGTCTTTTTCTTATATAGGCTCCTATTTACCTCCCCCCCCCCCCACGCCCAATCCCGATTTTTCACATTTGCTGTCTGGTCACCCTATCTGAGAGCTTCCCTGTATTCAGGGGAATTCTCTTCTGGCCAGATTGACCTCAGTAGAAACTGTTGGATGGTCAAATCTTTTGATAATCAGGTAAGGGCTAGAATATGGATATAGGAGCCTCATTTTAGGCTCCTGTTTTTGAAAATCCTGGCTAATAATAATAATTGCAGGGGCTTTATTTAGCAATGTTTCACAAATGAAGTACAAGATAAACATGGAACACAGTTGTCTGCTTGTCTGCCTCTAGGTACAGTTTCTAGGTAGAGTTCAAAGTATTGCTTTTGGTTTATAAATCCCTTTATGGTTTAGTTCCAGAATACCTAAGAGACTTCCATTTTCTCCATGCTTTACCTTGAGAACAGTGAGCAGCTGGGACAGTGATGTTAACTGTCTCCCCGGTTTATACATCAGATGCCTGGAAGAGGCTATTTTCAGAGGAATTCACTTCCACCCCGTGGTCAGACATAACCTGAGTTTGATAAATGTCATGGCATGCTCCAAGATTTGTATTTACTAAGGCTTTTTCAAAGGAGTTGAAAATTATTTATTTGAATCTAATTTCTTGCTTGCTTGCTTGGTTCAGTTTATTTGGAGGAATTTCCTATTGACACTTTTGTTGACAAAAGCCCCCATCTTGTAAGCCTTATTTCATGTGTTCCCATGACTTCCATGGGACAAATGGTATGAGTAAAGATTGTTCATGTGATGTAATATAATACTAGTTCTGAGCATTAAGTGATACTGCCTTTAGTGGCTAGCCCACAGAAAGGGTAACAAACTTACTATTACTACTACTGCTGCTAGCTGTGGAGATCTCTGTGACCTCAAATGGCTGAAGCCTGTATTTTTGAAGATGAAAGCCCAGGGTTCTCATCTTGGTTCCTGAATGGTGTGTAAGATTTATTTGCAATGTGAAGCACATGAATCGGTTACAGGGGATACTCTGCAAAGATAAGTGTCCATAGTATAATTTTTTTCAGTTCAAATAGTGTTTTTTTATTTCAGTGTATTATAACATAAAGACATAATAATTCCTTTAATATTTGTAAAAGAAAATTTTAATGTAGCATTTTGTATGGCTACATAGCATCTTGCAAAAAAAAAAAATCACCTGAAAAATCATTGGTATGTCTAATTTTTTTTAAAAGTGCATAATCACTTAATAATGTTATTTTCCTCAGTTTTCATTTATTTGTCGCAACTATGCTCATTTTAGAACACAGTGAGTGACTCATTTTTCCACATGAGTGAGCTCTTGGAGTTACTTATAAATAACCTGGAATCTTGCCCAACTCCTAAAATGAATGCAGCCCTGACAGTCCACTGTAACAGCTTTTAGCATTCTGCTTATAGGAAGGAAAACTATAAACTCATACAAAGGAAGAGGATGCTGACAGGGTGCCCTCTGTTATAGTTCTGAAAAAATGATGACTTCAAGAAACCCATTTTGGAAAATGATTTCAAAGGAACAGAGTAGCATTGAAAATGGTCACTCACTCTTTGCTTTTTAGTAAAGCTGCATAATTTTTCATTCTGTTCAGTACCATTTATTTTGGTTGTTAGACTGAGGCAGTCTTTCCAAATAGGTAGTGACAACCAGGGGACAATGACAAAGGAATTAAAAAAAAAATAGATTCAAGTGAATGCAGTGCCCCAAAAGAACACTTTTCGTTAGAGGGGTCCTGACACTGAAGTTCACATTACGTTCAAATAGAATTAAAGGAGTTGGCTTCATATTGTGGTGGAAATGAAGGAGAAAATGAGCCATCATTCATGAGAATTTTCACTTCTGGGAAGATGCACCTTGGCTCTTTCAAAATTACAGTTTCCTATTTTCCCCATCTTTTCATGAACTTCCTTAGAAGATACATATTTACTGTTTTTCCGAAAGGCAGAATAATTAAATAATGTATGTATAGCATACCTTTCATCCAGAAGAATCCCAAAACACTTTGAAGTGATATAGGGGCAAATTCTACTCCCTCAATTATTTGTATTGTATGGTAGCATACAGGAACTGAATCATGTACCCAGACCTTATTGTGTTAGGAATTGTAGGAGAAGAACAAAAAGACAGTCTCTGTCCAAAACAGCTTGCAATCTACAATCTGGCCACGTACATTCAAAATATCATGATTTGCACCACAGAGTTTAAATCCGTGGCAGATACAAGCACAGATTGTGGGTAAACTAACAGCTATTCCAGGATTGGCTGAGAATTCCAAAACGTATTAAAGAACATTTTCCTCAGTGCACTGCTCATTTACTTCAGCTCTATGCTTTTTCTGATGATTGTGTGCTAACTATTAAAAATAATAGTTATATAACAATTCTCAGTGACTTCAGTGGGTGTCTTCAATGGGGAAGGCAAGATTTAATCCCAAATGCGTTAATGACAGTTTTCAAGAGTTTAATATTAAATAAGATGAAACTGATAGAACTGTAAGATGGAAAATTGCTGACATATGATAATTCAACTAAGATTGAAAGAAGCATCATCAGATGGAGAAAGACAAGCTATTCATTGATAGTATTGGTGAAAAAACATATTTTGCCTAATAAGCTCATTCACAATATATGAATATATGTCTACACTGGGCCTGAGTGAACTATGATTTTAAATTGAATATGAATATTAGCATGAGCAATAGGCCAAAAACATATAAGCATACAGAATAAGATCATGAGAAAGAGGGACTTTCTTTCCAGGAAACAAAAACCAAAAAGGTATCTGATTCCTGGAATAAAACTAGCATACCCTTTACATTTAGGGAAAAATAAACTAAAACAAGTCCTTTACTTCAGGGAGTAAACATGGCCTCCATTTTCCACTAGGATAAGATAAGTAAATTTGGCCCACAAAATTAGCTAGGCCCAAAATAACACAGAGATAAACAAATAAAAAGCACAGTTCTTTTCTAGCCTAAGGTTTTATAAACTAAGTCCTCTACCAGCAAGGGCAGAAAAAGATTCCCCTAGAAGGGAAACAGCCTGCTACAGCTTCCTATTTTATCCCTGATTCTCAAGAACTCTCAGATGGAAGATGCTCCTTCTCCGATTGGTAACTCAGGCAATTTCTCCAGAATGGAGCTTTCCTGCTGCAATGTTTTAACCCCTTTTCCTCCACACACCCTATCACATGCAGACTGGGGTATTTGCCATTGACACTACTAGCTTGTTGCTATTGTTGGAGAGAGCAACCAAATCTTGAAAAGATCATGTGTAAATTGAGGGAGTCCAATCCATAAAAACTGTTGTTTTCCTCTCAAGATACTTTCAATCTAAACATTAGCAATCAAAATGAAGGGGGAAATTTTCCTTAAGTTTTCAAGTAATTTAAAATTGAATTTCTTTAAATCATTTCCTGCTCATCATGCACAGACCATTATTGGTAATTAGATAATAGACCATAGCAGTACCTTTAGAAATACCAGGGACAAGAAACAGATAAATAGCTACTGTAGATTTTTCAGACATAAAATAAGGGGATTTAGATACATTTTACTTTCTTATGTTTAACCTTCATAAATGTCTATAAATATTTTTCTTTTCTTAAAAACAACTGAAGTATGAAATACACAGTAGTGGGGACCTTCATGCCATACCAAAAAGAGTACAATATACATCGCTATAGCAGTGTGCACTCATTTGCTCCACATCCAGATGCAGGTAATTCATGACAGAGGTGTGAATAATCTGGGAATTGATATGCATAAGTCTCATTGCTGGATCAGGAAATGTACATGTGCAAAGATGCGGACCACACTATCTAGTCACTAAGGCCTGCCCTCTGCAACTCCTGCTGTGGATATCATGCCATGTGGGCTTTCTGCCAATGGTAGGAGGAGCCAGAATCACCCTGCATTCCTTCCTGCTGCAGTTTCACCAGAGTGGGCCTCTATGTGCATGGCACCCACAATTTGGCTTCATGTCTGGGAAACAAATATGAACTCATATTGTGAATCCCCTTATTCATCCTGATGGGCTGATACTGAAGTCAATGAGACTATTGGTATGAATAACTGCTCACTAATGTGAATAAAGGGTTTAGCACCTTGCCCTTTGTAATAAAGAGATTTTATCAAGTTCTGTCAGCCACCACAAGGATTGCCATTCTGGCCTCCCTGTCCTCATTTTCTGACAATTGTCTTGCTGCCTGCTCCATCTTATTCTCTTCTGTCTTCAGTCTGTAAGCACTTGCCCAAGAGGAAGCTAAATATTTTCTGTGTGCATGCTCCAGAACTGAGTGGGAAGCAGGGACATACCACCCAGTGAGAAATGAGGGAAAAAGAGTGGGAGATCCCGCAGCTTCAAGGTCTTGGCCCCCCAAAATCAGGCAGTGATCTGCCCATCAGAGTAGATCATCTTAGATTTGTCCATTCTTTCAGACCACTAGCTTCCCCTAACAGGATCCACCTGTGGATTTTTTTCTTAATGTAGTGTCTTGGTGGGGCTTACATCACAAAGAGGAAAGGTTTGGGGAGAACTGGAGCTAAGGAGAGCAAAGAGCAGGGAGGCATCCAGAAAATGGAGAGGAATATGGAAGACTGGAGTAGTGGCATGTTGAGGTCTAGGGTTTCTGTTATAAGAGGGATGTAGGAACATGTACATGTGATAGGTGCGATGGAAATCTCTAAGAGCTAGATTGTGTCACCCTTACTTTCACTGAATAGCATTTTACTACATTTATTCAATAGGACTGTGCTAAAACTAAGTCATTATTCAACATGTGTATGGCTGGCAGACTTTAGCCTATTCATAGATGTACAGTAGGAAGTGTGTGGGGGGTAGCAAGGGTACTGGAGGAGTGGGAGGCAGAATGCAAGGAGTGGTGTGTTGAGGATTGAAGGCCAGATTCTACCATCCTTGGGATTGCTCATGGACTAAGGTATTATTCAATCAGAGTATGGATGCCAGAATCCGGGCCTAAATTATTAGAACAGTAGCTTAAAGGAATGGTATGATAAAGCAGGCCTCTTATGGAGAACCTTTCTACAATTAAAACAGTATATGATATTTAAAATTGAAACAATGCACTGTTTTAAGATTTGACCTTCTGCTGGTCATCCTGAGTATATGTCTAATCCAAGATTTAAGTCTCTCCGTCTTCAACCCCTGTACGCTGCAGCCTGAGGGGTAATATACAGCTCGGGTTTGTGCCAGTTTTGATGTGAGCATGATAAAAATAGCAAGCCTCCTGAATACAATCCCATCTAAGACCCTAGGCATGTACTCAGGCAGTTGGCCAATGCCAACTGGTGTGGCTATACTGTTATTGTTAGCATAGAGGCTCAAGCACAGCTAGTGCATATATGTCTACCCAAGCTGGTCAGTACACCTCCAGCTGCAATGTAGACTTAACCTTAGAGGCAGAGAGCATATGTTCCTCAATATTTTGACAGCCACAAGCACCCTGACAAAACTTAATAATAATATTAGAAAGTTTTGAAGTTTTAAAGTAGATCCTTGCTCCTGCAAGCACCAAGACGTGTGCTTATATATTGCCATTATGTTTAAGGCGCTACTCGTGTGCATAAAGTTAAGCATGTGCACAAGTGCTTGCAGGATCAGGGCCATCATCAATAAAGGTTCATTTTTAGAGTTATGTCATTAAAATTTAATATTCTGAGAAGATTTCTCACTCTATCAAAATAGTCACAGAATTCTCACAGCATTCAGTACTGCTCTACACAGACAGTAGGGAGCTTTGCCGCAGAATTTAGACCTGGCGTGTTGCAGAGTCTTTGAGGTTTTAGTTATATTATCACTATAGGCGAAAAGTGCAGGGACCCAAAGCTTTAGGCTTTGTTTTTTGCTTTCTAGACGTTTCTTAATAAAAAGACAGGCCCTATTCAGTCTTTTAAGTCTGTTCCTCTTATTTTCTGTTTTCTGCACATTCAGCAAAGAGGATCTATATAGCCAGGTAATTTCCTTCCACTTGTTTCATATAAATATATTTTCCTTAACCAATGTAGCCCAAATTCTTACAAACCAGCAGGTAAATCTTCCTGGGTTATTCAACTACCCTACCCAATAACCCAATAATTTCAGTTGTCAGGCTTTTTAGATTAACAGAATGCATACTCTGGAATCCATTGACTTCAAATAGGACCTTGTGAATTGAACTAGACATATAATGATATATTCAGAAAGTATATAAATAGTAGGTTAGTCACTCCTCAGTGAATACCCTGAATAATTTAGCTTGTGACTTTACTATTCACTATAGTCAGTTTGACCCAGATATCATCTTTCTAAATGAAAGGCAGGTACCAATCAGAAAAAAAAGGTTCCTTAATGTAAGCCTCATTAGTGGCACTGTATTACACTTCTTACTCCATATCAGAGGAGAAATTCAATGTCTCATAATAACAGTATTTTAAAAGTCACCATTGATTTGTCAACACTACATTTTCACTGGCTGATAGGTTGCAAACCTATGGTCAGGGGTCGGGGGAAAACCACGGCATGCTGAAAAATCCCAACTGATATCATGGATGCAGAAATTAAGGTTGTCACATATAATATGTGACATTTTTAACCCACAAAAAAAGTGATATCTTTTCCTTGATGACCATTTCTCTTGTCTCCATTGACATCCAAACTGAAAAGGTAGTTCTGTTTCTTGGTATCCTTTTTATTTCAGACATTAGGAAATAGACCTTTAGGAGTTTGTGTAGAGTGGAGAGCAATGCAGACTGATGCTGCTGGGAACTAATAATGGGGAAAGGGAGGTTTAAACTAAAAAGCAAAGTATGGTGTATAAAGTTGCCTCTACCAGCTATAATAAGCTACATGAGGAAGTACATCATGAGAAGAATGAAAGTAAATGAGGAGTGTGACACTCTGTGCCCCCAAGCAACACCCTGGCACCCTTCCAGTCACCATTGCCATATAATTCTGATATGTTTTGTACAAAGTATGCCTTGAGAGGTATAATTCTAAAAGTCTTGATCTGTTGAACATTTATATCCTGTTGGATTGTATGTGCTGTCATTGTAGGTGAAGTTATGAAGTTTTGCCATGTGTGTATTACTGAAAGATGTTGTGAAGTTGGAAACATCCATAACTAGCCTTTCAGGTACAATAATGAAGCAGTGCTTATGGCCCATCAACAAAGACAATGGACCATAGAAAAGGCTTGTCCTCATCTGGGGATGCTTCAGACAGCCTATCAATAATGGCTGAAATGACTCATCAAACATGCAGGGCCATGTGATTAGATCACATGATATTGAACTCCTTTTTGGTACCTGTATTTTTCCACAAACTGGTTCGGAACTTGGCTTGAAACAAAGGGGTTCCCGGGATATGGAAGAAACTATAAAAGGGGAAGTAACATCACCAAAGGCCCCCTTCCCACACAAGAAAACACTTGGAAACATCTGAGGAACAAAGACTGAACTGGGGGAAGTGCTGGACCTAGGCAGGAAAGAAAGAAGCCTGCCTGTGTATAAAGCCTTGGTGGACTGTTTATACTATCTAACAGGGTGAGACACTGCTTAATTCAAATCCTATCTATTATATTAGGATTAGATTGCAATTTTGTTTATTTGCAGGTAATCTACTTTGATCTGTTTGCTATCACTTATAATGACTTAAAATCTATCTTTCTGTAGTTAGTAAATTTGTTTTATATTTTACCTAACGCAGTGTGGTTTGCTTGAAGTGTGTGGGAAACTTCAGCTCAGTTAACAAAGGCTTGTGCATGGTCCTCTTTACATCGAGGGAGGGGCAGACTGGGTAATAAATTCATACTGGTCAGGCTTTAGACCAGGGCAGGATGGTACAGCTTCAGGGTCTTAGGCTGGGAAGCTGGGGGTATTTTGGCTGGAACCTCTCTATTGTTGGTTCATGCAATGGCTGGCAGAGCATTCATGAACACAGCTGGCTGTGGCCCCTGCCTGTGGATGTTGGTATGAGTGCAAGCTAGGAGGGCTTTGCAGCTTGTGACAACATCACAGTGTGAGAGGGAACCCAGATCGGTGAGTCAGAGGGCTCAGCTGTACCCCAGTTCCAAGTGGCACCCCAGGGAGAGGGGGGACCCATCACAAGGAGAATGGATTTTTTTTTTAGGCTTGGCATGGAATGCATAGCGAAAACATATACAGGCCATCAGTTGCATTTGTATGTACTACAGCCTTCAGATACATATTGTGGTGAGAAGTAAAGGGTGGGAAATATTATCCTGAAGACTCTGGTCTTCTTCTGCTCTGTCTTACATAAATGTAAATCTACACTAAAATCAATGAGTTTCTGAAGAATATCTACATCCATCTAAATAAAAAAGTAACTGAGCCCTTAGTCTGAGACTAGAATTCAAATTAATTCTGGTGTGACATTACCCAAGGTACAATCTGGACTGATGAATAACTGTGTCGCCTCAATTCTCCAACCTGGGGTGCCTTTCACACTGCTTCACTGTGAGAGCAACCCTTCCTGGTTTGCTCTCACACAGCCTCCAGCATGTAAGTTACTCCCAATTATACTGTATGAGTGCTATGGCCAGCATGAATTACATGCTATGAATTACACTGCAGAATAACACCAGTAAATTCCCAGTTCCAGACTTTTCCCCAGCCATGTGTGTCTTGTACTGTGCAGATCTCTCCTGAATGATACAGGCTCATCTAAAGTCCATCATTTTATTAACAGAAAACAATATGCACCAATCCTGTTATCTCAAATGGAGTTTCCCAAACACTTCAGTCTAAACACAGTGGTTTAGATAAAACAATAAACAAATGTATTAAGTACAGAAAGATAGATTTTTAATTATTACACGTAATGAAGCATAAAAGTGAGAATTGGTTACGAGAAAATAAAGGTAAAACACAACTAATACCTAACTTAACGAGCTAATTGGATTCAGAGCAAAAGTCTCTCTCACCACATGTTCTAGCAATCTTACTGGCTAAACTTCCCTCCCCAGTTCAGTGCTGTTTCCTTTGTCCTTCAAGTATTGTTCATGCTGTGAGTAGAGATGAAGAGGGAGAAATAATCTGGGGCATTTGCTCTCCTTTCTTATAGCCTCTCTCTTCTTTGAGAATCACCTCCAGCTGAGGTACAGGAGACATGTGGATAGGAACCTCAAGTTGTTCCATTGTGATTTTGTTGACCTCTGGCTGAGGCATCAGTTTGCCTTTTGTCTCTGAGGAACTGGTTTGTGGCTGCCCTTGGTAATATCATACAGTATATTCTTATAACTTTACATATAATGTTGTCATTCATACTTTACCAGGACAATAATGAACAGCAAATTATGAGTTTTCAAATGATATCTCACAAGACTGGGGATTGGTCCTGCTTTGAGCAGGGGGTTGGACTAGATGACCTCCTGAGGTCCCTGATATTCTATAATTCTATTAAGGCATATTTTGTACAAGATTTATCATAGTCCTATAAAAGGGTGAACATAGGGGTACAGATATCACATCCATGGAAAAAAAATCTTTCCAAGAACATCATGATATAACAGCATCTTTATATTATGTCATTTTTAATATTTTGGGAGAATAAATACATTGTGATAATTTTGCAGACGGATAGATCAGTGTATCACATATTAGTATTGTGAAGCTTGGTCCCTTTTCACAAATGACTTGTATGTCATGGGGAGGGGAAGAATTCTGCTTCAAATCATAACCATTTGTCTACTCTTAGTCAGAACAATAAAATAATAGCACTTTTCAAGAGCAGAGCATAGTAAACTTATTGGGGAAAAAAACAAATAGATAAATCTCCCAGCCAATGTTAAAGGGACATTCATTATCCAGGGTCAAGCTGGAGGGCCTAAAAATATTAGAATTTCTTATTATATTTTGGTCTGCAAGTATATGTTTTGCTCTCCTTTTGTTCTCCTTGCATGTTGCTTGCTTGTGAGCTATATCTTCTTTTGTTAAAGTGTGGTCAAAACTTAGAGATATTCCCACGATATGACAAAAGTAGAAATTATTGTCAATTGCATTGGCATGCTTCTAAAGTTGCCAACTCTGGATTAAATAAAACCCAGGGTTATTACATTTGCATCTGGGATTAAAGTAAAGATATCAAAAGAAAGACTAAAAGCAGAAAGAAAAAAAAAACATACTGTAGGGGAAGTGGCCTAATCAAAAAGCAGCTGTGACATTTTTACATTCATTTTCTTGGAAAGAGAGCTGTCATCCATATTGAAATATGAATATCCTATAGAAATGAAGTCCCTTTGGTATGCTGGCATCCCAGTATTAACATGGTGACCTTTTGGTAATGGGATATGAAGCCTTTAACTTCTAAGCCATAAGTTCAAATCCAGCCCAAATCAGTAGTGATTGAAATTGCTATCCTCTGACAGTTGTTCCATTGACAGTGTAAAATGATTCAGTAATCTTAATGCAGTTCTCATAGAGTGGCAAGTTATCACAAAAAACACAGTCACATTTCTCACCCATTTTGGCAGTCTCAAAAGGATGCAAAATAGTCAATAAACATAGACATTAAAATCCCCTTTCAGCCCTAGTGATAGTTCCTACTGCACAGGGATGAGAAACATTGTCATGAAAGGGATGACAATCAGACACCTTCAGGATTCCTAAATTTGAAAGAAAAGAGAGAAAAAAGTGAGACCATGCACTGATTTGAAAGAGGGATTGGAAACCTACATCTATTAGGAGGAAATTCACATAGAAAAATGATGAGAACAGCTCTTTTCCTCTTGTATAATGACTTTGTTTTAAATTTCTGTAGCTCCTTTAACTCCAAAGGACCTAAAAGCATTACACATAACATGTACAAACAGTGCCATGAAATGCAGCCATCTCTGAGGGTTAGTTTAGCAATCTACCAGAGCACAGCATATTGCATAATAGTATATAAAGGGGAAATGCTAGCTAAGGACACTTATGAATTCTTATTCTTACCGAAAGTGTCATGGAGATCTACTGAGTCCACTTTAGAACAGACAGACTCTCACTCTTTGATTATTTTTTTTTAAAAGTTGCTAACTAATTATAGATGGCACACATTGTTTTCATACATTAGTAGTAGACAAGGGGATGATAGGTATAAGTATTAACAGATTCAGTGGAATTGAGAAGTGTAGGTTGAGTTACAATAAATATTCCTATTGATATTATAAAAGTGATATCAATTATATTTTCTTCACCAGTTTGTCCTATTTGACCCATGTTTCTTCAAATTCTTCAGATGTTCATCTAATACAGCCAGTGACTCCACTTCTCTTAAATCTTTCATTCTGCTCAAAGATACTTCGATAGATGGCAGCTTGTTTTTGCAACCATAGTGATAAATACATTTAATGGGTGAAGTCAAAATAATTCTAAACAAATATCTTTGTTTTATTTCAGAAAATGAGGACATTTTCCTAAAATCATAGTAATAGGTGTTTGAGCGATAAATCCCTATGATGTCTTGCGTCAAATTTCTGATATCAGACCAGCTGCTTTTCAATGTAAGACAATGCCATGCTGTTCCCTCCAGTGTTATTTTTTTCTTCATTGCAGAACTGATGCACTCTATGCACTCCCTTCCTAGAACCCCTTTGATCTGCTACTGGGGAAGATGATACAGGCTGTGTAAAAGGTCAGCCTTACTCTCGCATACATATTATATTTTAATTTTAATTTCAGACATTTAGGAGCTTTCAACTGATGCCATTTCTCAGGGAACAGCACTTTTGCCTGCAGACCTGGGTCAGCAGCAGATTTAAGGCAACCTGAGATGAGAAGAGAGGAGCATTTGTTCTCCCCTCCCCCTACACCCAGAGCAACTGGGGAACTATGAAGGACAGATGGAGGAAAAAAACACACTCTTCAAAAATGGGATACACAGCAGAGGGCAAGCCAGGTGCATCCATGCCAAACTTCCAAGGAATCTGTAACAAACTGCTGGGCAAGAAGGGATACACTCTTCTCCAAGTAGTAGACACCCTGCTAGGAGGAAGGAGTGTAACAATCCCCACCAGGGGTTCTCCATAGTGATTAAATCTTAAACCTTCAGTAACAAACCACAGGTCTCTACTACTTGTGCTAAAGGAGGAACTCAATTAGCTGGCAGCTATAGTAAGCTCTTACCTTCTCTGTAGTCCAGGGGACATGGAACATTTAGCCAGTGTATGCAGAATCATTTGAAATAGCACTCTTTCCCATCTACTTCCTAAAATAGGAACCTAGCGATACAGGAGAAATCTTCTTCCAAAGAAAATGGCAGACAGGTGAGGGGGAAGAGTTTCCATGGAGTGTAATGGGTTGCTAACTGTGACCCTGATCCTGAGTATTGAGCAATCCACTCTTCATTGTAGAACTCACAGGAGCCTCTATGCACTCCCTTCCCAGAGACCCTTTGATCTGCCACTGGAAGAAAATGTGGATCTGCCATGTGGAAAAGAGGAGTCAGAATACAGGCCCTGTGAGAGCCCTGCTCAAGGCTTATCTCAGAGTGGAGGATTCATCCACTGCAGCCTGGACAGAAAAGCCCTGGATGTTTGATGGAGGCAGAGGAGACTCGTAGGACCTGTCTCCTCTTCCCAGTCTCACTATTGCAGATCAAAGGGCTTCCCATCTGTCAGCTCTGCAACAAACAGTAGAAGCACTGGTAAATTTACAGCTGGGGTAACCATAACCAGCCTGCTGGCTCTGGTGCAGCAATCTCACCTCTTCTCACAGTCCATTGTTACAACTGGAGACACAGACAGAAGTGGGGCCAGGGACAAAAGCAAAAGATAT
The DNA here is from genome assembly GCF_013100865.1 of Trachemys scripta elegans. Classification (NCBI taxonomy): domain Eukaryota; kingdom Metazoa; phylum Chordata; order Testudines; family Emydidae; genus Trachemys; species Trachemys scripta. The sequence continues at coordinate 117,866,093 of NC_048300.1, forward strand.
TTTAGAATCCAGTCATAAAGATAAAACAGAATTCATGCCTCGATGAAAGACAAGTCAGTTACTTTATACTATGTATTAAGAGATTTCAGTTCATGTGAAGAGAAGCAACAATGTGAACACAGCATCCTTTGGGACCACAGATGAGTGCCTTGACCGAGGTGGGTCAGAGTCAGGGTCAGACCAGAGAACAGATATTTGGAAGCAGTCATTTGAGAGATTCAAATATTCCTTCAACTTCACTAGACTCCAGAATTTCACTACATTGCTTTTATGACAATTATGGTGTTATCAACCACAGAAAAGAAAGATTAACCCATCATATATGTATATATATGTCAGAAGACTTTACTATATTTAAAAGCTCATACGGTGGGCAGTAACAGGATGATATGAAGATTCAAAAAGCTGTGACCTAAAATTTAAGTTAATGCTTTTTATTAAGTTGATCACAGCAGGAGCAGGAATTTCAGTGATAAGGCTGACTTGTAGTGGCAGTTTGGTTTCTTGAAATGATCCAAAATTACAAGATTACAAAGGGCAGCTAAGAGTGGGTGATTTAATTTACAGATGTAGGTTTAAATGCTCACAAGGAGTAAGGTTCCTATCTTCTATTTAGTCTTCTATTTCATTGATTTCAACGGAAATTAGGAATCTAAATAGAAGTTAGGAGCTTAACTTCTCTTGAGCATTCAGCCAGTAGAGACTATAGAATGGATTAAAAGCTCAACTATGAATTTCCTTCCTTTTTCCATGGTAAGACATACCTTTAATAATCACACAAAGGGACATTAGCAAAGCGAGGAGGCCAGAAGTTCACCTTAGAGTACCTTAGAAGCTTGATTAAAGTGTTTTTATATGTTTCATAAATCTGTTCACAATATTCTACAGATCCATTAAACATCTATAGAAAGCACTGAAGGGGCACCATGAATCTCAGGAGATTGCTAATGGTATATATGGCCTTTCACCTCTAGCTTGCTCTTTCAAATCCAGCCTAGGTTGAGCGTTGTCCCTCTCTGATGGCTGTTGTCATAGTTACCAGTCTAACAGCATCTCTGACTACTCCTGGTTTCACTGAGTGCACCTGCCTCTCAGGTCTCGAGCCACAAGCCTTCACGTCTCTCATGAAATCATGTCATTTTCCCATTCTCTCACCAGGACTTGGGCTGCAGTCCCCTTTATACTAACTGTGATTACTTCAGCAGACCCAAGTTATATTCAGATCCTGCAGTTCTGCTTTTCAGGACCAGTGTGTAGTGGTACCCAGTGAGCAGATGGCATTCTTAAAGCAAAGTATTGTTTTATTTAGAACCAAAGTATTTCAGAAAAAAATTATTAGGTATCTAGCCATCTGCCTCTTGGGGATCCAAGTAGGCTTAAGCTTCCTATAGACTCCCTAAGACATGTAGGGTTTGATCACCTCCATTCCCAGGTACCAAGTCACTGTTTAACTGTTTATAACCCTTTAATCTATTAGCTCCCAGGATGGTCTTGTAATTGCCTCCCAAGTGTTGTCTGTGAGGCTTCTTATCTATAACCATCATGTTGTTTCCCTGCTTGTTTCGCCAGCAAGTCCCTATTAACCTAAATCAATACAGTCATACAGGAAAGTCTAATAAGCCAATATAGCTTTGGTCACATAAAGCATTCATAAAATTATCACAGATCATTACATAGCAGCTCCAAAGCTGTGATGTGACATGGTGGTTTTAGTAAAATACTAGAGGTCAGATGTCCACATGACAAAATCCAATGGGCATCCTTGTTGATAATCTTGCTCCAAAGAGTCAAAAATCATGGATTGGACTATTCAGGGCCAGTCTTACCCATGGGTGATGTGGTTGACCGCCTAGCGCACTGTGGTTTGGGGGGGAGGCACCTTGGTCAAGAGGCTGCAGAAGGGCCATACCCACCCGTTCCACCTGGTGCCGCTCTGCCTGCTGCCCACTGCTTGGAGAGCAGTACTTAAAGAGCACCAAAGAAAGTTCTCCCAGGGCACCATTTTCCCTAAAGCCAGCCCTGGGACTATTCACTCACCTCCTGATGTGATTCCCTCACATCATGCTTGAGGTAAATTGGAAAGTAGTATGGGATAACTCCAATACAGGCAGTGATAGTTATACATCTTCTGAGGATAAATGGAGGACTTTAGGTCCTAGGAGTATGAATCCTAAATGTTTTATGAATGCTATTACATTTAAAATAACTGCATTGAAAGAATGTTGTTAAGATTGTAAAGTCAAGCACTTAAAAGTTAGGAAACAACACCAGAATTAAGGTTGCCTGTGCAATTTTAATTTGGTCCCCTTGTAGGTGTGCATTATGAGACAGTCTTTAATTACATGATCACACACTATTTTTTTCCACAAGGCCTTCATTATTAAGCAGAGCTCTGTGAGACTGAGGAAACTTGCTTGACAGGTGAACTTTTTCTTTTAAAAATAATCCAAATACAAACAAATCTTAAAAAACTCCCAAGCCTAGAGGTAGCTTAATTAAAGTCCACAGAGGTTTGAAGCTTGAGGAAAAAATGGGGAAGTAATAAATCAATAAAATTACATCTTTATACCAATCCAGAAGAAAAAGTAGCCTGATGCCAATCATCATTAAATAGAAGTAATGGGTTACATCAAGGACAGAGAATGTCCTGTGAGAACTACAGTAATAAGGTAACATTGTGTATGTGTTTGGGGGTGAATGTGAATGAGTAGTATACATCCATTCACAGGAGAGCATGGAAAATATAGGGTGTCTTGAGTTATATGCAGCTTGATTTTACTGACATGAAGCCATTTCTCCTTTGTTGTAATTATTTATAGTACCCTACTGAATTCCCTCTAATCCTTAGTTCATCCCCTATACAACATGTTTGAAATTATGACTGGCATTTCTAATCCTATTTAGGGGGCTGGATGGCCATTTTGTGGCAAACTGATATTATTTGTGACACCAGCCATGTGAAAGCTCAAAGAGGAGTCTGTAAATCATTTTCCAATGTGTTTTAATAATGTCTAAGGAAAACTATTGCGCTAAATCTTTCTTCTGTGCTGTGTTAGTGCACAAGGTTGGGGACAGGACAAGAAGAGGCAAGGCAAGATAACATTAAAGGACTAGCTAGGCGATGTGGCCAGCTAATTTTCAGTCTTTTACACTGCATTCCCAAAAGGGTGTAGTTAGTGTCTTTGGGAGCTTGTTTAGTTACCATCTTTCTACCATGCATGCTGCACTTAGCAGCTATTTGCTAGTGAATTGTACTCCTGTTGAGAGGAGCAGTAAAATGCTGTCTATTACCAGCTGATATTAAGAGCTGCAAGATGAAGCCATTTGCTGAGCACAACAAGAAGTTTTACTGGCCCTACAAAACCTAGGAACTATACTACACATTCTTGATCACTACCTACTGACATCTTATCTATTTACTGATATACAGATGCACAGCATGTCCCATAGTGTGTTTAGCTGGTTCTCACAAGGAATCTGGGCTATGAGGATATTTTTTTCATAGGGATGCACCAGACAGCATCCTTGTTACTCTTATAGCTTTTTTAATGCTTGCTAAGCCATTAATAAAGCAGGTTGGAAACAAACAGCATCACTTTTTTTCAGCAAGACGGCCACCTCCAGCCCTATGTTCAGAAACATTAATGGTCATGAAAATATTTTAAACAAAAAATCATACATTTCACAGTTTATTCATAGTAATAAGTGTTTCTCACCTTGTGAGCTTATAGACTGCTTTATGGAAGAAAATGAGTGAGATAGTTCTTTATTCCAATGGGTAAGGAAATAGTACATAAATATTTTTTACTGGCTTGGCAAAAAATAAGCTGAGATGGTCCCATGCCAAAAAGTTCAGGTCTGATCCATCTGAATTCTAGGCAGAGCTGGTCAAGATATTTTGCATGAAATAACTTCCCTATCAGGGCAATTGAAAAGAAAAAATGTCAATTTGAGCATATATTTTGAAACAAAATTATATTTTTCATTTCCAAATATTGATTCAACATGAAAAAGCCATTTAACAGATTGAATCATTTCATTTCAATTGAAAAAGTTGACATTTGCTGTTTCCATAAATCAGTTCCAAACTTCTCAGAATTTTTCACTTTGTAAGAACATTTGATATTTCAACTTTTCATTCTTTTTTGGCATGGAATGCTATTTTGAAACATCAACATTTGCAGAAAAAGGAAAATTCCTGTTTTTGACAAACTCTTGCTTCTAGATTTAGGGGTGTATAGATTGGAGTTTTTTATTTGGGGTCTACAAATAAGTGCTTTACATTCAGTCATCTCCTAGTGCATCGTCAGGGTTCTAAATTGATTCTATGATATGAATGAATTTATGTTGAGAATGCCTTTTCAATATGCTATAGTTTCTCATCTTCATCTTCTGAGTTACACCACTCATCACTGTCAGCACCTGTAGCAGCAGCACCAAACAGCATCCTCTAGATAAAAAAATCTCAATGTTTATTTTTAAAGCATGTCACTTATTCTAAATGTTTCCACATGTTCATTCTTCTGGCTTCTTTATTGGTTAGAGGCAATATTTTTTCCACTGACTTGAGAGAACTGAATGAATGCTGGGAAAAGAAAACATCTCTAAATATTTGACTGCAGTTATTTTTCATTTCAGAAAGATCTTTCTTATTGGTTGTAAATTTTTTGTTATTGATGCATGGGCTCCTTTCACTATATAATAAGCTGGCAGAAATACAAGAAGGCATCTATTTTCTGACATCAGTTAAAGAATTCTCAGTTTTGAGCTATAGTTTAGGAACAAAAGTTGCTTCAAGTAACAGAAGTGGCATCTATCACCCAGTTTTAGTGACACCACCTGCCAGAACCTCAAATAGAATAAAACTGCTTGTAATTTCCTGGTGTGTCATCTATTATGCTCTATATAATTCTGACAGCTAACTAACAAACACACATTTGAAAAGTGCATATATACTCTGACTAGCACTTGAGTAAAAAAAAAATTGCACAATTTTACTCCACAGATCTGTGCCTTTTGTTTACTCAGTTAACTCTGATGACTTGATTGAAAAAAAAGTATGTTTTTACTACTTTTGACCACTGTCAGTCCTACACAGACAACAATAGTAATGAGGCAGTGGCTAATTTCACATTGAAAGGACACTTGTGCTACCTTAATGTCCTCAAAATCACTTTAGCAATCCCATGAAAGTAAAAAAAGGGCTTTGCAAGTGTAACTAAGATCACAGTTGAGGACAATGAAGTGTAATTGCCTATAGAATTTGCAGCTTACAGAATTTTCATTATTGATGATGATGTGCAAACCACAAATGTCTGAGCTTGACTTTCAGATCCTGAGGTGAGTCTATGGTGGTGGTAGGTGTGACCCTAAGCACCGTTGTATTCACATCCTATACACTAGTGTAATTTTTATACAACATATGTATAGGATACCTTGTGAGGTATCATTTGAAAATTAATAACTCGCTGATCAATAATATCATGGTAAAATGTATGTAGCTACATTATATGTGAAGTTATGATTTCCCTCAGTATGATGTTACCAGTATATGTTCAAGACTAGACAGCCTTAGAATCATAGAATATAAGGGTTGGAAGAGACCTCAGGAGGTCATCTAGTTCAATCCCCTGCTCAAAGCAGGACCAACACCAACTAAATCATCCCATCCAAGGCTTTGTCAAGCTGGGCCTTAAAAACCTCTAAGGATGGAGATTCCACCACCTTCCTAGGTAACCCATTCCAGTGCTTCACTACCCTCGTAGTGAAATAGTGTTTCCAAATATTCAACCTAGACCTCCCCACTGCAACTTGAGACCATTGCTTCTTGTTCTGTCATCTCCATTACTGAGAACAGCCTAGCTCCATCCTCTTTGGAACCCCCCTTCTGGTAGTTGAAGGCTGCTACCAAATCCCCCCCCCACACACACACTTCTATTCTGCAGACTAAATATCCCCAATTCCCTCAGCCTCTCCTCATAAGTCATGTGCCCCAACCCCCTTCTCATTTTCATTGCCCTCCGCTGGACTCTCTCCAATTTGTCCACATCCCTTCTGTAGTGGGGGGACCAAAACTGGATGCATTACTCCAGGTGTACTCACCCAATACTCACAAGAAACTAATAGAGGGGAATAATCACTTCCCTTGATCTGCTGGCAATGCTCCTACTAATACAGCCCAGTATGCCATTGGCCTTCTTGGCAATGAGGGCACACTGCTGACTTATATCCGGCTTCTAGTCCACTGTAATCCTCAGGTCCTTTTCTGCAGAACTGCTGCTTAGACAGTCGGTCCCCAGCCTGTAGCGGTGCATGGGATTCTTCCTTCCTAAGTGCAGGACTCTGCACTTGTCCTTATTGAACCTCCTCAGATTTCTTTTGGCCCAATCCTCCAATTTGTCTAGGTCACTCTGGACCGTAGCGCTACCCTCCAACGTATCTACCTCTCCCCCTAGCTTAGTGTCATCTGCGAACTTGCTGAGGGTGCAATTAATCCCATTATCCAGATCATTAATAAAGATGTTGAACAAAACAGCCCCCTGGACCGACCCCTGAGGCACTCTGTTCGATACCGGCTGCCAACTAGATATCAAGCCATTGATCATTACCTGTTGAGCCCGACAATCTAGCCAGCTTTCTATCCACCTTATAGTCCATTCATCCAATCCATAGTTTTTTAACTTGCTGGCAAGAATATTGTGGGAGATTGTATCAAAAGCTTTGCTAAAGTCAAGATATATCACACCCACCACTTTCCCCATATCCACAGAGATAGTTATCTCATCATCGGGGTGGCTCTCTGCTTTTTGCTGCCCTAAGCACGGCAGTCAGGCGGGTTTCAGCAGCATGCCTGTGGGCTGTCTGTGGTCACGCAGATTCGGCGGCGTTTCTGAGGGTGGTCTGCCGGTCCTGCCGCTTTGGCGTACTTGCTGCGGAATTGCCGCCGAAACCACAGGACTGGTGGACCTCCCGCAGGTACCTGACTGCCACCCTCACAGTGACCGGCATGCCACCCCCCATGGCTTGCTGCCCCAGGCACGCACTTACTGTGCTGGTGCCTGGAGCCGCCCCTGCTCATCATAGAAGTTATTTAACATCTTTATTAATGACCTGGATGTAGGAATAGAGTGTGTACTGATAAAATTTGCAGATGACACAAAGCTAGGGAGGTTGCAAACACCTTGGAGGATAGAGCTACAATTCTAAGGGATCCTGTTAAATTGGAGAACTAGGCTATAAACAACATTTGTCAAAATGAAATTCAACAAAGACAAATATGAGGTGCTACACTTAGGGGAGAGAAACCAAATTCACAAATACAGAATGGGGGATAACTGGCTTGTCAGCAGCACTATTAAGAAGTATCTAGGAGTTGTAGTGGATCACAACCTCAACATGAGTCAGCAATGCGATGCTGTTGCAAAAAAAGCAAATGCAATTGAGTTTGTATTAACAGAAGCATAGCATGCAACTCATGGGAGGTGATGGTATCACTCTACTCGGTGCTGGTTAGGCTCAACTGGAGTACTGTGTCCAATTTTGGTCACCACTGTATAGAAAGGATGTAGAGAAACTGGAAAGGATCCAGAGGTGATGAACAAAGATGATCAAAAGGATGGAATGCCAGCCATATGAGCAAAGGCTGAAGGAACTGAGTATGTTTAGTTTCGAAAAGAGGGGATTGAGGGGGACATGATAGCAGTCTTCAAATACTTGAAAGGCTGCCATAAAAAGATGAAAACTTGTTCTCTCTTGCCACAGAGGGCAGGAGAAGAGGCAATGGGCTCAAACTACAGCATAACAGATTTAGATTAAATCTCAGGAAAAACTTCCTAACTGTAAGAGCAGTAGGATATTACAACATACTGCCTAGGGAAGCTCCTTCACTGGAGATTTTCAAAAAGAGGCTGGATAGCCATCTGTCTTGGATGGTTTAGACACAACAAATCCTGCATCTTGGCAGAGAGTTAAAATAGATGACTCTTGCGGTCCCTTCTGCCACTACAGTTCTATGATTCTGTGAAGTACATTAAAATAAAATTATCAAGGTTGCAAAGTGAAGTACTCAAAAGTTAGGATATGCCAAATTTAAGCATGCCCATGTAATCATAATTCACCTCTCCCCTTGTGTATATGTACTATAATACAGACTTTAATTACATTATCACATATCTCCACAGGACTCCAGTTTTATTTAGTTAGTGAATATTCAATATTTTTCCCCTCCTCATTCAGACTGTGTCCCTAGGCCTTATTTATACCACCCAAATCCTGTAATGGACACATAATTAATTTCCTCCAGAATTTTTCGGTGGTGCTCATCACTATAGTATCTTCACAAACATTAATCAATTTATCTTCCCAATATCCCTAAGAAAGTAGATGCTCTTATTGTCCTATTTTACAGCTAAGGAACTGAGGCACAGTGAGAGGCAACATTTGCAAGAATCTATTAATTTAGAGTGTCTAACTTGAAACACATAGGCCCTGATTTTCTGGAGTACTTAACATTTTTAAAATACACTATATGTTCAAAGCACAGCTCCAACTGATTTCAGATGCAGCCATGAGTGCTCAGCACTTCTGAAAATCTGGCCCCTGGCATGTCTCATTGAATACCCAGACAATAAGGAACACACAATTCCTACTGAACATGTGCAAACTGAGATTTTTCTGAGGCTTATAACTTGGGCCAAGCTTTTATGGTGACAGTAATAGATACATCAGTGTGACCATCCTAACTGTAAATCCCTGCTCCAAAGCCTGTGGGCTCAAGAGCTTGGTTTAAAAAAAAAAAAAAAGTCTGAGGCAGATATGAAGCATGGAGAATTTCAGTCAAAATGGTTAGTTTAGCAGATTATGAGGAATTGAAAACAGAGTCTTATAATGGGAAATACTGGGTAACCTTAAATATAGGAGTTGCTACTTGCACTTCCAATAATAATAGCAGTGATCTTTAATACATAAGAATAATCATTATAAGTAATTCACTCTGGGTGAAATCCACGCTTTGTGTCAAACCACTTAAGTCCAATTTAAATCCTATTATGCCCTTATTTGATGTCTACTAGAGTCTCTCCTCATTCTACTTCCATGTTTTTGGAAGACTGAATTCATTGCTTTCTTTTCTTTTAGGCAGCACAAATTTCAAAGGCATTGCTGATTTCTCACTCAATTTTGTTTTATTTTCCTTCCTTAAAAAACAAAAACAAAAACAATTCTGCAGGCTTCTCTGTATCCAATGGGCCAACAGCCATTTCTAGATTCACTAATTATTGACAACTGAATAGCTGAAAAGCAGCAAGCTGCTGAACCAGCAGAGACGTGTCTGTCAGTTTGAATCTCAGACCAACATCAGGCTTTAACTCTAGTTTCGGTATAATTTTGCTATCTCCATTTGTTATTGCTTCATAGGAAGTTCTCCTGAGCAAGGCTTTTGTTGATGTTATTCTTCAGGAAAGAATGTTTCTACTTGGAATGTCAATGAATGAGAGTTAATGAGGACACTTGTGGCAATAATGATTGAGCATCAAGACTTAGTACAAGCACCACAGCAACTGTAAGCTAGTTATTTTTCATTCTCTTTTAATTTATACAGAGATGGCCCTGAAAAAGATGAGGCAAGCTATTTCAGAGTAAAGAACATCATTGCTCAACTAAGGCTAATACAGTCATTTGAAAGCTGGAGAGTTCTTACAGCACAATGGAATGGAGCCCTGCAGAGGTTTTTTAAAGCAAGATGGTACATGTTGCTGTTTAAAGATTTGTGTTCCTTACGGGTTTATATAAAGAGCAGCCCATCCAGATTTTATTCTGATCACATTTTATGAGCTTGTGAAGATGAGTTAAACAGTCTGGTTGGGGAGGGGAGGATAGCCATCAAAGTGATTCCATAAGAGGTGGCTAAGACTAGGTTATATAATTTGTGTTACACGTTCATTTTTGCATTTGGCATCACTGCAGACTTTGTGAATGTATTAGTTTTTACTTAGCTTGTACTATGTCTGCTTGCATAGAATTAACATGGCAGTAAACATACATATATTCTTAATCCAGATAGGCATATGAAAATGTAATCAATTAGTTCTCAATCATTGTTGATTGTTGTCTTTGGTTAAACTTTGGTTTTCATACTGCAGCCAAATGAACATTTTTATTTTGCTCAATATATTTTTTAAAAATGCAATCATCCTTAAATCATAAGGGCAAAACTGTCCCTCGGCCTGCACTTTTCTATACATCCCTGGCTCTGGATTATGGATCATCATATGCAGATATAGGAACTCATACCTGCTACTCTGCCAGTTTGACCATATAAGCAAGGAGTCTGCTCCACCTCCATAATGCTCTGACCAGTGGAGCAGAGCCAGCAGTGGTGGAGACAATAGAGATATGCCAGGGGTATGGTTTGGTAACTTCGAAAAACATTTCACTTTGATCACGTTTGTACCCTTTTTTTATTCACTTTTTGCCAGTTTCATGCAAGCAGGGATTTTTACAAGTCTGATAAGGCCCAAATGTGGGAAAAACCAGCAAATGCAGGATGCCCAAAAATTATTAATGTGGGAAACTGAAAATGTGACTGGATTTGTTTCTTTAATGTGAACAACTCTTTCTGTAAACTCAACTTCCAAATTCCTTATTTCTAAGGAAAATAATTATTAACAATAAAAATGAGGGGATACCAAATTTGGGTGGAACACTAGTGACACACAGTGATGTCCTTCAGAGGTCTGACTGGCTGATTGTAGATGACAAATTTGGGGCTCATCATACTAGCTAGATGGTAATTTTACCACAAGCACCGTGGATAGGAAAGCCGTGGGTGTGTCTTTTCAAGAGCAGCACAGGAAAGGAACCTCAAGGAGCTGTGATTCCTTCCTTGCTCCTCACCTTACTTGCAGAGTAGTACTCTGCGACTGGTTCATACCAGTTTCTAAGGAGAGGACCATGTGTTGCCAAGAGCCAGAGGGCAGTAGGATGATTCATGAAGCATATGTTCACTGGCACCAATAATTGTAATGCAGAATCACTCTGCAGATCTTTAATAACACTCACATATACTTGTGCTATAGATAGTTACAGCTATCACAAAGCTTCTGCTGAGACCAGCACCTAGCACCATTGTTAATCTGACTCCCATCTTCTCTGATTAAACTACATAGAAAGATTTTTTTCTAGGATTTGAGAATATTGTTTTTAATATTTATTTTAATATGAAAGAAGGATATGCTCATTCATCACAAAGGATGTTGTTAAACAGCACTTCTTATCAGCCATCCCAATGATAAATGGGGATATCCTTTCTTAGCAGTGTAATAAATATTACAGAAATCATCTTGAATCTCAGAGCATATTTTTCTTCACATAAACCAGCTTCTAAAGTAGGAGCTTTTCAACTGAGTTGACAAGAACAATTCAACTCACTGGGGTGGGATCCTATAGTTAATCTTACCGAGTGCATTCATGCCCATGCACACACACATAAACACAGAATCATTCATACATATATAATTTTAAATGAATTGTAGTCATTTTTCAGGGATCAGTCTTCTCTTCACAGGACAAGGTATTAATCTACCTGGTCTCTGTGAAGGATATGTCTTTTTATAAAATATCATCTAACTTCTGGGGAGCTGTAGACCATTCAACATTTCTACCTTTCCTTTTTATGCATTTATACTTGAAGAAAAAACATTCATGCCTCTTGCTTATTTTAAAACGTAAAAGGACCTTTAGGACCTTTAGGACGGAGACTACTTTTAACCCTAGGATGGCAGTCAAGAACCGCTCATGGCCTGTGACAACATATTCTCACCAATGTGATGATAAAACACAAAGGGATTCTAAGCTTACCAGTAAAAGCAAGAAATACTTTAAAAAGTAAGTAGATCCTGAATAGGAAGACTTCTGTGCTGCCGTACCTTAGAAGTGCCCTGATTTTAATTTCATTTGCAGAAAGTTGGTTGAGCTAGGCATGAGGTTTATAGTTGGTTACTCTGCTAAGCTGGTGATTTTGTTGCTAGATGACAGAAAAAAAAATTGTCTCACCTGTCGATGACTATTCTTATCTGAAGGGTCTGCAGTGAAACACTAGTCTTAAATTTGTTTAATTATCTTTCTACCTGTCCCTGGTCTAGTTGTGAGTATTGAAAAGACTCTTTTGCTGCTAGCTGGCTTTCTATAAGTTGTGACTTGCACTGACATATCGGTTGATCTCTGGGAGTTTTAGAAGGATACTCATTTTTTCTCAATTTATCCTCCCTTTCCTGTGATCTTTGTTCTGCCCATAATTTCCATTATGCCACATTCTCTTTCTGTTTGCCAATTGTGGGTTCATAATTTCTTATACACTGGAATTTTATGGAACTAAAATGAGTAGGGAACTTAGGGCTTATCCATAATTCTATGTTGTTCAGAAGTCAGTTCCTTTCTGCTTAATAGTACACAAAGGGTTAACTTTCCTTTTTATGTTTTATTTCCTTGTGCACATGTATGATCTAATATATATTGTAGGACAATAATCTAGTATTTGTTTTCTCTAGGGAGGTGAATCACAGAGTGAATATTTGTGTGTGTGGCCTCCTGCTTTATTTTAAAATCATCTGCCGTCATCTAATTTTATTCCTTTGGATCTGCATTTAATTATATCTACAATTAATTGTCAGTTTCTGTTATGTTTCATTGGTCTCTGTGCATAGGGCTGAATCCTGCACCCACTGAAGCCAATGGCAAAATTCTCATTGACTTCAGTGGTGCAAGATGAGGAACATATTGCTGGTGTTTGTTATACCTGCTGAGATTCAACACTGATGCTGTACCTGTTCATCCAGCCCTTATGGTTTTGAACTTTTTCATTTGCAGTTCTATGGCCACATTTCCAAAAGAGCTCAGCTCTCATTTAGACACCAAAATGAAGTGGGCAGATTTGTGAATAGTGCTCAGCTTACACTGATTTTCATTAATGGGATCTGCTCGGTGCTGAGGATGTTTCAAAACTTTGCCCACTTCATTTAGGTGCTAAATGGGACCTGAGCTCTTTTGAAAATCTGGCTGTAATTTGAAAATATATGTTTTGCTGCATAACTGCTTTGCCAGTGTAATTCTCTATGATCCTTTGTCATTTCTCTAGTTCCTTGGGAGGGTAGCATTCCTTTTCTGCCTAGGTTTTCTGGGCTAAAGTTTTTATTTGGCTATTTTTATTCTCTCTCTCTCTCTCTCTCTCTCTCTCTCTCTCATGCTTTATAATATGAAAAGCCCTACCTGGAGTTCATAAGTTTACTCTAACAACTATCATGCTAATAATCAATTGTGAGGTTTGTTAGAGAGAAAAAAAGGCCCAAATGAGTAAATTAATACATATACTGTTGCATATTTCAGAGAGTTCTATTACTAATGCTGCCACATTGAGCTTAAACTGTTGCTAGCCATTCTGACTGCATCATTTTTCTTCATTATTTGCACAATTACTTGGCATCTCTCTCCTATTATTGCAAATTCCCACTGTTATTATCTTCTATTATCCCTATGTATCTAATACCTGATTTCCGGATCCTAACCCGCATTGGCTTCTTTATTTCCCTAAAATCCCACCTGTCCCTTGGGACACTAGGGGCACACGACGAGTGACTGGGAAAATTAAAGTTACTCTAAATACAATGGCCAGCTCATTGTGAGCTGGACTGGTCCCAATATGAAATTTCAAATAGCCATATCTTTGACCCACTAAAGGTCATTTTCTTTCATAATAAAGCAATGAAACAGATCCTTGATAAAGACAATGTGTAAGATGAATTTCAAGTTTCAGACCTAAGCTATTTTTGATGTAGCCTGATTTAAATGGAATCAGCGGTTGGTGGGGTTTTTTGTTTGTTTGTTTGTTTGTTTTTAATTAAATTTACCTGTGGGGAAATCAAAAATAGTTGCATGGATTTTTGTTCAAACTTTTTGAAATAATTTATCTTTGAATATAGCCCAAGCATGGAAAATTCCAGCCCAAAATTACAATGTTACTGAAAGTTATGGGTGTGGGAAAACAGGGTGTTTATTATATCACTCTGTTAAGCATATGTAACTCCAAGAAGTGGCAAGTTGTTGGAGAATTTATCAAATTAAACATTTATTTTGTTATAATGAAATCAAAACTGATTTAAAGTATTAATGTTTTTTTTTTCCATTCCATTGCAGGGGATTGACAGGAATGACTCCCAATAGCATTAGTAGGAATTATGTGCATAAATCTTCTGAATGCTGAGTGAGCTGTTTCATGACAGCAAAGAAGTGGAATTTCAGTTAGTTTAGGAATATGTGCATGATACCAGTATAAGAATACTGTTAACTGAATGACATAATGTTAGAACTAATGTTCAATATGTGCAGTATTGCTAAGCATAGCTGTCAACTTCTCATGGCCCAAATGTAATGCTAGCTTTTACAATGTGTCAATTTCTCAACAGGAGTAACATATATTTAAAGTTAAAAGAAAGAAACATAGACACGGAAGTGAAATAGGGCCAGTTGCTTTACCCTGAATAAAGCCTTCTCTATGGGTTCTATTTTAAGAATCATCATCATCCAGAATCATCCAGTTATTTAAAGTTAAAAAAACCTGTTTTGATAACACAGTTTCTGTTGAAAACAAGTTAATTTTGTTCTAAATGAGAGATATGCCTCATAAAATATGAAAAGAAAGCAGACAAGTCACTTAACATTTTAATAATAGATAATAACAACATGAATTGTTGGGGTACTATAAAAGATTGTGTGATACAATAATTACTCTTAAAAAGTTAGAATGTGCTAATCAGAGTTATCAAACACTGAGACAACACAGTTATTTCCCTGTGCATAGAATGGGAGATCAATGGTGATATTTCAGACACCAATTATTGGCAAATGTTGAATTTTAATGGCTACCATTGTAAATCACCAAGAAGAAGACAATTGGTCAACAGCATAGGCAGTGGTCTCAGTACACCAGCAGCTTAATTGTTGTTTAGTTACAGCTGACACTGAATCTATGCTTGTTGATTATACACATCAGATTCTACAGGGCAGTACAGTTAAGATGCAGTAGTCAGATAAACTCTTTATAGAGAAAACTGATTGGAGAATTCGGCAGTGCACCACTCAGGTATTTTTGTGTGTGGATCTGTTAAAGAGCATTCAAGACAAAGAAAGCATCAGAATACAGGTCTATATACTAAATTCCCCATTGTCTTGAACTTAATGCACAAAAGGAGTGCACAGTTGTAAATGATTATACAAAGTGCAATACAGAGGAGATTCAGATCCTATGGATTCTCTCAAGTGGACCATGTAATTCCCATTAGTAGTAACAGGAATCACACCTGTGTGTCATGAGAAGAATTCAGCATTATATTCAGCATATATTTTTTCTTCCATCCAACTCCATTGCCTTTCAACTTGTACTCTTTTCCAGCATGGGGAGCCTCAGTGAATTTAGATATAAAGTCCGCAGTAAAATGGAGTTATACAGTGAAGTATCCTCACATTTCAGATTGTAAGCTCTCTGAGGCAGAGACAGTCATGTTTATATGGTCCACAACACAAGAGGGGCCTCTGACACAGAGGCCCATTAGTGGTTCACTATTCTCTGTCAGCAACTCTTGTCAGGCCTCATGTACTCACTATACCTAACACACTATTGATATATACCCAAGAGGTAGCATGTAATATATCACTGGAAAACTAATACCTCACTGATCATTAACATTTTTGAGTGCTGTATGTACAGATGTGTACAAAGATTTATGAATATGTGCTAGAATTATGTTCTTAAAATGTGTTTTGCAATCAATGCACAAGTCCAGTCTGCTCTAGACCAGTGGTTCTCAAACTGGGGGCACCGCTTGGGCTAGGGCCGTGGTTCACCGTTCCAGGCCAATGGGGGCTGCAGGAAGGGCGGCCAGCACGTCCCTTGTGGGAGCCGCGATCGGCCGAACCTGCGGACCTGGCAGGTAAACAAACTGGCCTGGCCTGCCAGGGGCTTTCCCTGAACAAGCAGCAGCCCTAGTTTGAGAACCACTGCTCTAGACAAAGGAGTGTGTGTTTGTCTGACCAGCCTGGTCATCAGGCAGAGACATTGCAGGTACATTTACATAAAAGGTGAAGAAATCTCTCAACCTAGTGAGATGGGGGAGATAGCCTCTTTTAGAGGTCTGAACCTCAAATGATAAGTAATTGAATCAACAGATGTATACAATATGACTGTATTCTAAAATGCATTGTCTTTTATGAAAGCTAATAACACACTGTTGATTAATATAATTGTAAAATTTATACATTAACACTCTCTGAAGAATTATGAATACTCACTGATATTATGTTTTAAAGTCTGCAATTAAATAAAGGGGGAAACAGGTTTTCTCCCAGATAGGAGAGATGGCAGCTATGTACCTGTCTACAATGAAATTAAGCAAGGTATGACCTATTTACATATGAATCGGTAGCAGGATGGAAGTCCACAAGAAGGGAAGAAGAACATGAGCTCATCCTGAGCCTGGGTACAAAACAGTATGTTTGGAAAGATATAAAAAGAGAGAAGACACCATCTTGGCTTCCATCATGAGACAGACAAAAGGGGCCAGAGCTCTTGCAAGCTGAGAAAGATGGTTCCTTCAACCAGATTAAAGGAAATTAAAGTCTCTGGGAATGGAAGACTGGTAAATAAACTACCTTGAACAAAAAGACTAAAGGTTGTTATGTTAAGTCTTAGCCATTAGAAAATGTATTTTACTTTTGTTTGTAATTCTTTCTAACTTTATTCCTTCTACGTGGTATCACTTAACCTAGGTCCTTTTGTTAATAAACTTGTTTTATTTTTACAATAAACCAGTTTGATTCTGTATTTGAAGGGAAGAGAGTTTTACCCCAGTTAAATTAATAAGCTGCAATGTGCTTTTGTCTCTTCAAAGAAGCAAAATTACCTTATTTATTTCTCTGAGTGTTCCAGAAGAGGGCTGGACATGTCAGGGCAGATGGATTTGGGAAAAAATTGGGACTGGAGGTGTGTTGGCCTCATTTGGCTAGTGGTAACCAAGGCGGGTGGAGACCAGAAAGTAGCGGTGCTGTAGTAAGCAAGCTGCTACAATCAGAGTTACTGAACCAGGGCTGCTTAACACATAGGTAATTTTTTAAGATAAAGTTTCAGAGAAGTTGGGATATATGCTGCAATTTGCCATATATGGAGTATAGTATTTCTGAGTCTTAGAAATTCCTACTCTATTAAATTCAATGGGGGCAAATTTTCTATGGGTATGTATTAGTGCTTCTCCATTGACTTACCCAGAGTTGCACTGCTGTACACTAGCACAGCATTTGCCCCTAAAAGTTTTGTAGTTTTCTACAAGACCTTGTGTGTAAATACTGAGCCAAAGTTTATAGAGGTCAATGAGAAATCTCCTATTGGTGTCAAGAAAGCAGGTTCTTAAGGCCTATTCAGTTCTGAAGAACTTTTCCAGCCAGAGTCTGATGAGTACTCTCTGATCCCACATTCATGATTGTTGGGATGTCACTTCTTGTGGGGGAAAGATCTTAGACTTCTTGGGAATTGACTTAAATGGGAGCAGTGTTAGGGTAACACTGAAGTCCTCCTCCTAAAGCCCAATGTGGCCATTTGAAAGACTCCTATTGACTTCAGTGGGCTTTGGATCAGGGCCTGAGTGTTCTTATAAATGTCGCACCTCATCCTTAAAGCTGCGTTTAAAATCAGATTTGAGGGGGGGAAACATTTTCTGCTTTCTGTCTGACTCATACCAATAATATATTTGAAATGAACCAAATATTCTTTCCATAATTTTTTATTTGCAAATTTGACTAGTTTTATTCAGAGCCCAACCCGAAACAGCACTCTCTTATAGATATGTTATTGGGTTCTGATGTGCTTACTGGCAGATATAATATGTCCTCAGAAAAAGGCTAGGTTATCTTGATTATGTGATTTCACCTTGGGCTTTATTTTATCTTGGATTGTTTGAGTTTGTAAGAATGAGTTTAAAATGAAGACTTCTGGCTCTTCTCTTTTATCCGTTAAGCATGAATGAAAATGGCAGCTTTGATGAAAACTTTCAAGCATTGCTGCATAAGGGAACTTAACTCTGTCCAGGAAGGTTCATTCTCCACTTTCCCCTTTTGCAGATCAAACAATTCATTTTCTAGACTAGCTCTGATCTGATATCTTCTCAGAGATTGACAAATTCAGTAATGGTGAATTATTTCTGTAATCTGAACCCTTATCCATGTAAAGTGGTACCCCAGGTACCAGATCTAGTATTGTCCCTTTGTTTTGGCATCATTCGAGCAGAATCCTAGCATTTAAAAAAAATTCCCCTGTTATATACAGAACCTGCACTTACATATAGCAGATAAGAGATGAAGACTGCATACAAGATTGAGATTACTTTCTCAGAATACAGAAATGATTTAGAATCCACTGCTATTAGCCAAAAAAAATTCAGTTTTGAGTTTACCAGTGACAACTGACCATATGAGAAAAGAGTTGGCTAGCAGTAACTATGCCTGTGTCACTGTCAAACAGGCTGAGGATTGTCTCCGCTTGCACTTAGAATAAGGAAGAGTAAAGATTAATATTTTTTCTATTAATGCCTCAAAAAAGCTCTTTCAAAGGGAATGTCAGTAAAATACCCACTGTATAGCTTTCAGTAAATGCCATTATCCAAAAATTGTCAACGCAGGTTCAGAACTTTAGGAAAGCAATTTCAGCACAGTAACAAAGAACAAGAAAACAATCTCAGGATATGACAGGTAATATTTTTTACTTGACTCACTAAAAGGTATAACCTAAAACTTCAATTGGTTTATTTTAGTCTATGTATTCTGGACCAATACACTTACTATTTGTAAATTCTGATGTGTAAAATGATATACTACATTTCTGATTATACTTAAGAATATATCAACTATGTACAAGCCTTGATTATGGGAAGCAAAATGACTGATGACTTTGTAAGAGATACCTTAGTAGTGCACAGACATATTTGAATGGCTTATACTGATTAGTCTACAAACTCCAAATATTTCCTGATTTAGCTACTAACAATGGCAGCCATATTTGACTAGGTCTTTACACTGGGCCCTTAGTTGACAGGGGTCTGTTAAGAGGGTGGTGATTCTGCCAGCTAGTTCCCAGATTACCTTAAAAAGATCTCTCTTGTTAAGACACCTCTTGAGAGCTCTATGAAATAGTCCTGCTGATATTCTAGGGGAGGGCTGCACTGAATGTGTATGTGAACAATTAGTGGATACCTGTTACGTTTCAGTGCAAGTCACCTAGAAAAGACAATATATGTTTGAGAAACCACACCATTTGGTTGGGAGCCTAATGTCATTCCAGATATAAAGCAGCCTCATAGCAGGATAGGTGAGAGAGGGTGTCCCCTGGGCCTGGCAGAATGCACAGTATGTAATCATGGCATGTGTATGTAGCTGCCGATTGGTGAAAGACAGCTTGTTTGACATTCAGAGGAATGAAATAGCATCAGAAAGAGATTTCTGGTGCTGTTTTCATCTTTGCCATCTTGCAATGTCATAATGTATTTCTGGCAACCAGAGTTGCCTCAGTTCAGTTGACAGGCCCTAATGAATGTGAATATCTCAGCTTCATATTTATGTTAGTGTTGATGTATGCCTTTCCTTCCTTTCCCTTCCCCTCCCTCGTCTCCTCCCAGGAACTCTGGAATTGCTCAAAAATAACTTGTGTATGTGTGTGAGTATGTGCACATGTGTTTGTACAGTGTTACTGTTATATATTCAAAGTATGAGTGTATTTTATCACAAAATTAAAACAAGTTTATGAAATTCATTCCCAACATTGCAAAACTTGTCACTCACAATCCCTCAGACAAAAGGAGAATAGTACATAATGTACATTTTTAACTGTCATTCTGCCCCAGAAGTCTTAGTATGCAATTTGTTTAAGTTGAGACTTCTTCAGAAATTGTGTTGGCTCTTATTTCTTTTAGGTCTAGATACTTTTGGAGTGTGTCTGGGTCATCACTTACACATAGCTGACAATTAGAACATTGGGAAGTTCTCAGTACAGAGATGACACTATATCCTTCTGACATTTTTAATATCAGCAGATGATATACATACAAATAAAAAGGCCATTATTTTGATATTTAATTTGTAAATGACTGGATTTATACTGTCTAAAAGTAATTTTCATATAATGACAAGTGTCAGAATGTGGTTCTCCCAATTAACTTACGGAACTTTTATGTTTGGCCACCTGGAAGTCAGGATATCCGTCCGGATACAAATCTTTGACCAAACTGTCAGCTGGTATAAAATGACAGAGTTCCAGCTGGAGCTAGGATGACTTACACCAGCTGAGGATCTGGCCTCTGATCTATACCAGGGACATAGGGATAACAAAAGGGAAAGATTCATATTGAGAGAGAAGATAAACTCACACATACAAAACTACTGTTCAGTCAATGCTGTTCAGCCATTATGCTGTGTAGAGTACTCATAGGAAAAGACAGTTGTGTGCCCAGAAGTACAAAACATAACAAAGAGTTCTTATTCTTTCCATATATTGTGTTTAGAGATGTAGTCATATGTTAATATAAGGGTAGTCAATAGGCATACCATGGGTCAAATCTGGACCTCCAGACACTTTTGAATGGACTGCGAAATCTTTTTTCATTATTGATATTGTTTTCGTATTATTTTCTCTTGAGTATGAACCTTGACTATACCTTGATCAAGAAATTTGGACCTTTACAAAAAATAATTGATTACTCCTGTATTAATGTGAGAGGCATTGCAGCTTTACTCATTTGTTCATGTAGTTTGAACACAGGCGTGCCACTGAGCCTGCCTACCATTAGGCCATTGCTGAAAGGTCTCCGAAAAAATTTGTGAAAGGACACTGCCAGCCTTGTGAACTAAAGTCCTCTGTGTACAGAACAAGCATAATATAAGAAGCAGTTGTGAAGTCAGAGGGGATTTGCATGAGTAAGGGATGAGTAATAGCAACTGACAGAACTTAAATAAAAAAAAAAATCTTCATCTAAACAATTACTCCAGAGAAGGAGAGACTGCATATAAAAGAAGATATAAAAGACAAGAATACATACAGATAGAACTACTGGTTCTGAAGATATTAACAAAATAGATGGAAAATAATGGAGAGAATCCTATTGTAAATTAGTCAGGCTGGGGGACAAATGAGTGCCATCAACAGGCCCCGTGTGAGCAACATGTTCTCTGTCGGCTAATGAGAGAATGGGACCCCTTTGAAGGCCTGAACCAGAGCTACTGATATTCCAGGTGCTGCTCCTAATTCCTCTTTCCTGTCTACTCCTCCCTAACCTGCTGATGTAGCAGTCCTGATTCGTACTGCTTCCACCTAGGTGTTCTCAGGCTGCCACAGAAATAAAGAGGAATCTTACATTATTCAAACAGAAGTATGGGGCAATTTATAAAAAGAGCCATGATGGTTTAGCTCTTCTGTGTCAACTCTGAAAGGAGCTGCCTCCATTTTCCAGTACACGAACACCGGACAGTTTGGCTAAATACAAATAAGGGCAGAGATTAAGGACAGCCACCATCTTTGCCTTCTGCTAGAGGAAAAGAATGTGGAACCCACTGCTTACTCTTTCTGTTCTTCATTGGAAGGAAAAGGGGAGGGTTTCAATGAGACCATTAATGGAGTAAGGTAGTACTCAATGTAAGGCAGGGCAGTGGAACTGGGCCTGAAATAATTAACTTCTGACTTAATGCAAGTTTGCGTTTTGAAAGAGACAAAAGTATTTACATATTTAACAACGTATTTCATTGTAAAAATGTTTTTAAAGCCATAGGCATTCTTGGTAGGCATGGGCTGATGGTGAGAGTGGTTAATAGGAAGGCATAATTCGGTGGCTGTTTCCTCAGTTATGGAATCAAAGGAAACAGACTTTGCCTGTAATTTTGCTCTGTTAAATGTATGAACATAATAAGGGTAAATTTTTAAAACTGGGGTACCTAAGTTTAGGCAGCTACATAGATATTTAGGTGTTCAGATAGGAGGCTTAATTTTCAGAGGTGATGAGCACTGATTGATTTCAGGGGAAGGTGAGGGTGTTCATGAGCTTGGAAAATTCAGGACACTTTTATTTAGATATCTAAATATGTATTTGGATGCCTAAGTTTAGGAATCCAAGTTTAGAAACTGTGGCTTGAATAAAAGAAGAATGTAAAAATACAACTTTGAAAAGCACAAAGAGTTTCTAAAGATAACACTTATCTTGTGAGTTCTAATATAGTATATATATTGATCCAGGTATTCTGAGATTTAAAAGGTGAAATCTTTGCTATATTTTGCTTTGTACTTTATGAGGTGTTCCACTTGTCTAAGGTTTCATGAAGTGGATGGAGCATGCCTAGCTATTAAAAAAATAAAATCCCCCTCCCCCCGAACACTGTATTTTTATGGAATATACAAAGTAAAAATCTTAGTGATAGAATAGCATCTCTTTCTTTCTATTACTCTGTTTACAGAAGACTGCTTTTCTATAATCAAAAGCTTAAAAAGAGATGGCATCTGCGATGAGAGATATCAGCAATGTTACACTTAAGGCTCATTCAAAGGTTGTTAAAGAAAATGAGATTTTCTGTTTTGCTGTCTAAACTCTGTTTTATTCCAAACCAATAATTCAAAATTCTCAGTTTCCCCAAAACAGTGTTATTCAGAAAGAAAGGATGTTTCTGTCATAAGAATATTATGTAGTTGTAGACTTACATATTTTGCTAGAGCTAAGTTATTAAAGAGCACAATTAGGCATGTTTTACTTTAATTCGGATCCACATGCTGTCAAGTTTTTAGTAGTGGGAACGAAATGGAAATAGGCATTAATAAAGTACCTCTGAACTAAAAGCCAAGATCAGAATACCCTCAGACTTTGGATAAGTTTGACACCTCACATAAACTTTGTGGCTCAGACCTAGTATACAGGGTATGTTTTTTATAATTCCATAGGTACACATAGTGGGTGAATTCTAGGCTGTATGCAGATACAACCAATAAGAAGTATGAGTGGCATGTAACTGTGCTCACTGTTCAAGTAATTTGCCTCAACTTCTTGATTAACAGTTTGTGAAGACGCTGAAGTGTCACAAAGCCTGTACAAAAAAGGAAATACTCTCCAAAAAGTAAACATATCACGGTCATTTTCATAGCCTCTGCACAATTCATTAGTCAGTTCTCACAACCCTCAGAGCAAGGGATGCATAGAAAGCAGCTTTGGATCTGTTGCAACTCCATTGGAGTAATGGCCTTCTCAACAGGTACTAAGGTGGGAATACAGGAGAGGAGCAAGAATGAGGGATAGGAGGTAGGCTCCACAGTGTAGAGCTACCACCCATTCATTGTCATAATCTTGATTGGCACACATCAGAGGTGCAGATCAGACAATGGGAGTGACTTAACACACCATGATGCGGAGTCACTATTTTAACAAACGGCTTCCATATAAACTTCACTTCTTAGCCAGAATTAGCTTATGGTCCCAGGGGCATGGGCTAGTGAAAGGAAGGATGGTCCAGTGGTTAGACCACTAGCTGGGATTTCTCTGCTGTGCTACAGAGCTCCCTGCGGGCAGGTCACTTATCTCTGTCTCAGTTCTCCCTCTGTCAAATGGGGATAATAGCATTTCTCTGCCTCACAGGGCTATTAAGAGAATAAATATGTTAAAGATCGTGAGCTGCTCAGATACTACAGTAATGAGGACCTTTGATAAATAGGAGAGTGATGGACTAGGCAATCCATTAATTTGTTTCCCCATTTAAGCATAAACATTTCTCTCAGAACGAGAGCTAAAGCAGAGAGGACAGCACCTGGGAAACAAATAGAGCTGCACTTTGCTGGAAATATTTATATTCCGTTCCTGAAGATTATACCAATTATGTTGATAGTACAGCACACTGTTCAGTTTGAAGTGCCCATGTTAGAAGCCCTTGTTTTTCTAGGTGTTTCCTCTTCCAGAATAATTTTAGATGCCTACCATTAGGAGAAATCTGATCCTGAGAATCCCTGCTAGCATACCAGTGCTAAAATGCACAATTTCCCACTATCTAGTTATGTGATGTACCAAAATAAAAGCACCCCAAGGACACTAGCTGCAGAAGTAAAACCAATTTTATTCAGTGACCGGGTCCCAATAAGAAAGAGAGGTGTTCCTAAACATAAGAAAGGGCACATTAATAGCTTTCTTAATAGCATGTACAGTATCTGAGCTGCCTTAGCAGTACAACATATGGCCTCAAAGCCAATGCATGGCCAACACAGCTGTCCATGAGGTCTTTGTGCCATCTTCTTTGTGCTTAGTGCTATGCCTGCCATATGGCAACAAAGCTGTTGCTGGCCCAGGAACAGTATTGTGCACCTTTGTCATAAAGTGGTAGGGAAGTAACCATTGCTGCTTCAGTATGGGGGGGGGGGCACGCGGACTGGGCAGATTCCTCCTCTACCCAACAGACTCCTATTGGATTTGAGGATAGTGACCACACAATGAAGGGGGAAGGAATGCCACCTGAAAGGGAGAGCAGCTTGAGGGGATGAAAAGGGAAAACTGTCTTTGGAAGGTGGTACAAAGGTGCACAGCAAACCCTCCTTTATATACATTTACATATTACATTGCATTTATTATACTGCATCACTGGCTTTGGGATTGGCTTGATTGCTTTGTAGGAACCAATCCCTGTACAGCATGCTCTGTCCACGCACTGTCCAGGCACTCCTTACTTTTTACCTCCTCTTTATGTTCCTGACTTATCTTATTCATTCTTATCTTGTCCACTGCAAATGGTTCCCTGAGTGTTCCCCTTATCTTAGCTAGTACACATATTCTGTTTCCAGCCTACTGTTCCACTGACCTCCCTAATCCTGTCTTCCAAGAAATGAGGCCTCATTCATTGCCAATTATGCATGTCAAACCAGGCCTACAGTAGGGAGCCCAGTGGACATGGTTAGGAGATGGCAACTCAAATGCTCATGAACTTTTTTGAGTGCTGTTCAGCTAAATTTAGTGCTTGTAAATAAGCAGACATTCAGGAAATATTTCCTTTAAGTAGTCCATCCCTGGTACAGTACCTGGTATCAAGCAGAAAGGTCTATAAATCAGGTAGTTCATCTCATGGATGTGTTTTAAGATGTGGCACAATGGGACCTTTTAAATGTGGATATCTATAAACACAGAATATCTGTTTTAGTCTATCAAGCAAGTAAAGTTTATAGAGCAATTAATTTTCACATCTCAGCTGTCCAAAACACTGATGATGTTAAGTTTATACAATAGGTCAGGTCCCTATGGTTACCAGATTCATGAAGGGAATAAAATGATGATATAGAGCCTTAGCTCTCCAATAAAAGTCTCCTGGGACAATAATAAGGCCTATACATTTTGCAGAGCCAGGAAAGATAAAGAATTGTCCATGACAGTGTTACTGCTAAAATGCTCATATTTTGTTTCATTTCTTTAGTTGGAGTTTTAAATAATAGACCTATAGGTATTTTTCCAAAATAGTTTATTCCTTCTTTTTGTTCTGGGAAACCAAGATTATCTCTCATCATCTATATATTTTTTTAAATCTAAGTATTAACCAGAAACCAGTAATTACTGAAATTACTGCCAGAGACATTATAGCTGCTCCTCCTCCTCTGTGCATTCAAGAAGAACCATAGTTATTAATCCACTTTGTCAGTCTGTTTGGTTTCCTTATGAGCATCATCTAGAGGATGGTTATAGTGAATGATAAAACTGATCATATTAGACCTACGTGTCCACAGTTGGGAGCTCGATGTGAATCGGGATTTAGGCTCTTTTGACTGAAAATATTCTCAAGATACTTAGCATTTTTTACAATTATTAAAACCCTATTTTTGAATCTGTTTTTTAAAGATTTTATGAAAGCATTGCCATAGATGTCAGTAACCAGAGTACCGAAGAAATAGATGGAGGTAAAGGGTTCACAGCCTCTTTATAATTACCTATATTTGTTAGTTCCCTTTGAAAGACCTACTGTATGTCACTTGATTCCTCAGGAAGTTTTCAGAGGGCTTTAGTGATAATTCCAAACTGCAAATTTCTTTAAAATATTCCAATCAAATTAATGTCTGAGGGTGATTTGTCAGATTTTATGGAGAGTAAAGTAGATTATCAAACATACTGAGGAAGAATATGTTTGGCATGTGTATAGTATAAATATGTTTTGGTTGTAGGTTGAGATAAGACAGCCTGAATGCTCAGTTAACAGAGCACCCTCTTTGTTATATGCCCTGGAATGCAACGTGCTTTTTAAATTAACTAAAATGACAAAGACTGCTCCAAAATAAAAATGAGAAAATATAAGTGGATTTGGAACAGTAAGAAGGCAAGCTACACCCAGTCCCCTTCCATGCTTGGGTCAGTCTCCACCCTCAACTCCAGATCCAAAGACTTTTAACTAATGAGTCTCTTGCAACTCTGCTACATGAAATGTTCCATACCTTAGGCACAGTAACCAACTGGAGTTCTTAAAGTTCCATATACCTCATACTTTCCTAAAAATAAAAAATACGGATCAGATTACCTGATTAAGGGCCTGATCCAACAAAGGACTTAACATAGGATTTTCAAAGGAGCCTAATGGAGTTAGGCCCCTAATTCCCAAGAACAACCTTAAGAACTAATTATCTTCTATCTGACAGGTTTCAGAATAACAGCCGTGTTAGTCTGTATCCGCAAAAAGAAGAACAGGAGTACTTGTGGCACATTAGAGACTAACAAATTTATTAGAGCATAAGCTTTCGTGGACTACAGCCCACTTCTTCGGATGCATATAGAATGGAACATATATTGAGGAGATATATATACACACATACAGAGAGCATAAACAGGTGGGAGTTGTCTTACCAACTCTGAGAGGCCAATTAATTAAGAGAAAAAAAACTTTTGAAGTGATAATCAAGCTAGCCCAGTACAGACAGTTTGATAATAAGTGTGAGAATACTTACAAGGGGAGATAGAGTCAATGTTTGTAATGGCTCAGCCATTCCCAGTCCTTATTCAAACCGGAGTTGATCGTGTCTAGTTTGCATATCAATTCTAGCTCAGCAGTCTCTCGTTGGAGTCTGTTTTTGAAGTTTTTCTGTTGTAATATAGCCACCCGCAGTCTGTCACTGAATGACCAGACAGGTTAAAGTGTTCTCCCACTGGTTTTTGAGTATTTTGATTCCTGATGTCAGATTTGTGTCCATTAATTCTTTTGCGTAGAGACTGTCCGGTTTGGCCTATGTACATGGCAGAGGGGCATTGCTGGCACATGATGGCATATATCACATTGGTAGATGTGCAGGTGAACGAGCCCCTGATGGTATGGCTGATGTGATTAGGTCCTATGATGATGTCACTTGAATAGATATGTGGACAGAGTTGGCATCGGGGTTTGTTACAAGGATAGGTTCCTGGGTTAGTGGTTTTGTTCAGTGATGTGTGGTTGCTGGTGAGTATTTGCTTTAGGTTGGGGGGTTGTCTGTAAGCGAGGACAGGTCTGTCTCCCAAGATCTGTGAGATAAAGGATCATCTTTCAGGATAGGTTGTAGATCTCTGATGATGCGCTGGAGAGGTTTTAGTTGGGGGCTGAAGGTGACAGCTAGTGGTGTTCTGTTATTTTCTTTGTTGGGCCTGTCTTGTAGGAGGTGACTTCTGGGTACTCGTCTGGCTCTGTCAATCTGTTTTTTCACTTCAGCAGGTGGGTATTGTAGTTTTAAGAATGCTTGATAGAGATCTTGTAGGTGCTTGTCTCTATCCGAGGGATTGGAGCAAATGCGGTTTTATCTTAGAGCTTGGCTGTAGACAATGGATTGTGTGGTGTGTCCTGGATGGAAGCTAGAGGCATGTAGGTAAGTGTAGCGGTCAGTAGGTTTCCGGTATAGGGTGGTATTGATGTGACCATCGCTTATTAGCACAGTAGTGTCCA